>NW_020654289.1:19422995-19515983 GCF_003589595.1 Hyposmocoma kahamanoa
GGTTGTTCAGCTAGTTTAGGAGACTTCATTATGTGTTGTCTGTTCCTTATACACACATGACCATCTGGTGCCACTACTATATATGATCTTGGCTGTTCACATTGTTTCTTGACAGTACCAGGCATCCATTTATTATCAGGCGTCTTTTTAAACATCACACTTTCTCCTTCCTTCAAAGTTTACCAACTTTGAAAAGTCTCGTTTTCTTGTCATAATAATGTTTCATTTTTTCTATATTAATTCCTTTCGCTTGAACATGATCTTCAAAATTAACAATCTTTGGACGTAAATTCTTTGTCACAATAGGTAGTCGTGTTCTCAAATTTCTTGACATAAGTAGTTGTGCTGAAGAAGCTTCACCTGCACAACTACTTATGTCAAGTAACCTAGCTAGGTTACCTCTAGGTGTAGTTCTGTACTGTAATAAACCTAGGTATGGATCATTACCAGATTCTTCACATTTAATCAGACTGAGAGAGTCTGACTCCACTAATTCATTCGAACGAGGTAGATACGGACTTGACATAGTATGTTGTATTTCCCAGTCAAAAAGAAATGACTTGAATTCTGCTGAATTAAATGGTGGACCATTATCACTAACAATCTCAACTGGTATACCATGTCTGCTGAATATTGGTTTTAATGACATTATTAATTGCACTTGTTGTAGGTTCTATATAGTTTGAATAGTAAACATCTCCAGCTATATATTTTTTGCCTTTGTAATCAAAGAAATCTATGCCTTCTCTCTCCCAGGGGAAAGACGACAGTTTATGCGGTTGCATTGGTTCCACTGGGTTTGCATTTCTATGCGACAAACATGTAGGACATGACTCAATAAAGTTTTTTATGTTTTGTGACATTAATGGCTAGAATACTATTCCACGGGCAAGGTTTAGATCAATTAAATTAAATTAAGCTTTGATCTTTCACACCCAAGGTGACTTTGATGTATAATTTTTAAAATTTCTTGACGTATTTTACGAGGTATTATGACATTAGTACTTTTAAAGAGTAGATTTTCTTCTGTATGTATCATATCTCGATATGTCCAATATTCTGGAACTAATTTAAATACTTGTGACTTACTTGACGGCCAACCATTAGGGTAGTATTTTTTTAAAATTTGCTTGCTCTCATCTTGACTGGTTGCCTCTTTCATTTTAGACGTTCTGAAGAAATAGCCAGATTATTTATTAACATATTGACATGTAATACAGTATCAGTAATTCATCAGTGCTGGTTTCGGGTAATGCAGCTCTTGACAATGTATCAGCTATGTACATCTATGAACCTCTCTTGTACTGAACTTCTAAATGATATGCTTGTATTTTTAACATCATGCGTTGAAGATGCGTCGGTACTTGAACTAATTATTTTTTAAATAAAGTTATCAATGGATAATGATCCGTTTCAAAAGCACAGTTTGACCATAAATAAATTGATGATAGCGCACACAACCAAAGAAAATTGCATATAACTCTTTTTCAATTTGAGCCATTCGTTGTTGTGTAGGCGTTAAGGTTTTAGATGCATAGTATATCGGGTGGTTATCTTGGAGTAGGACTACTCCGGCTGCTGTACTACTAGAATCCACTTATAAAATCTTTTTATTGACATCAAAGTGAGCTAACACTGGTGCTTGATAAATTAATTGCTTTAATTTACTGTATATTGTTTCATATGTAGCATTCCATTGAAATAAAGAATCTTTTTTAATAAGTTCTCTTAGAGGAGCAACTTCTGTCTCTAAGTTAGGTTTGAACGGACTAAGGTAGTTCGAAAGACCTAAAAATCTTTGAAAATCTTTAACATTGGTAGGTGAAGGCATATCTTTTACAAGGGCTGTAAAACCTTTGTAAACCTTTTCTGGATCCGCAGTGGCTCCTATGTCTGAAAAGACATGACCCAGATACTTCACTTCTTTCGTAGCGAATACACACTTAGCTTTGTTAAATTTTACTCCTTGCTCAATGGCTCTTTGACAAACTTGATGTAAACACCTGTTATGCTCTTCAATAGTACTTCCGCACACTAACATATTATCACTATATACCATGATATTAGGTATATCTGAAAAGATTTCTGTCATTACCCTATGGAAATATTCAGGAGCACAGCTAACACCATATGGTAATCTTTTAAACCTATGTCGTCCAATCGGTGTGTTTAAAGTACAAAGGTATTAACCCTCTTCATCGAGACGTGCCATTCAGAATCCACTACTGGCATCTAAAGTTGAAAAATACTTTGCTCCTGCTACCTTACTACGTATCATGTCTACGGTAGGTATTGGGTAATGAGTACGACATATGGCTTCATTTAAGTTCCTTGGATCAAGATAAACACGAAGTTTCCCATTTTTTGTTTCAACTAAAATTAATGAACTCACCCATGCAGTAGGCTCCGTTACTTTTGTTATGACATCCATGTTCTTCATAGACATAATTCTTGCTTCAATTTCTCATGCAATGTGAAAGGTACTTTACGAGGTGCATCGACCGTTGGAGGTACATTCTTGTTGACTGTTATATGACACAGGCCTGGCAGACAGCCTAAACCTTCGAAGACACTTTTATGTTGACAAAGTAAATCGTCAAGTTTACATAAGCGTTTGGACTTGAGCTAGAAACACAGCCTTTGTTATTATTATCCAAAATAAACACACGTTTTATCAGACCTAATTTACTATACGTTTTGTGACCTATAACAGTTGGAGACTTTACATCAGCTACAATAAATGTGACTTTACTAGACAAATTATTTTTTAAAGTATATGTTATTGTTATTTCACACTTACCTATTACTGATATGCAATTTCCACTATATGAAATTACTTTTGATTTACAATTTTTTAAAGTAATATTTAAATTTAGCAAGTTAAATACATCATTTGACCTAACATTGGCATCTATGCCTGTATCTAGTATACAGTTAATTTTTACATTATATATAAAGATAAATAATGTCCATTCACAATTATTATTATTAGAGACTTTTATATGTCCTAAAAATAAATTAGAAAAGTCCTCTGACATACCTGTAGACTGTGACAAGGACTGAATGTAATCATCTTCTACCTTTATTCCTCTGACATTCTTCTTCGGGTAACGGCACATTGATTCATAATGGTTTCATTTTTTACAGTTTCTACGCGTTACTCCGTAAGCTGGACACTTATAGCGATGCTTCTGCCCGCAGTATTGACACAGTTTTGATGCAGACTTTGATCTCGGTTTTAACTTTGACCTATACTGACTTGGTTTTACTTCTTTTGATCTTCGTGTAAACATGATAGTAGCTGTATCTGTTTCTTTCAGCTCTTTAGCCTGAGTAGGGCTTAGAAGTAATGTTTTTGCAAGTGTAACAGCATCATCTAATGATTTCTTATCTTCTTGGAGAAGTCGTTCTCGTATAAATTGATACTTGTCATGCAAATTGCAAATAAAAATATTCCTTATTAAACTGTCGCGAAGTGTACCGAATTCGCACGACTGACTGAGATTCTTCAGATCGGTTAAAAACTCATCTGTAGTTTCGCCATCTAGTTGTTTCCTTGTGAAGAATTTGTGACTTTCATCGGTTACAATCGTTTTCGGTGTGAAATGGTCATCAAAAAATTTCTTCAACTTTGATGAAATTTAACGTCTTCTCCTGTATTAAAAGAGTTAATAATATCTAAACACTTTTCTCCCATGAAATTCAACATCATAGCGACTTTTATTTCATCATCTTCATCCGCGTGGCCCGACGCTTTCATAAAAAGGTTAAAAGATTGATACCACCTCTTCCAATTTGTAGCTAAATTGCCTTCCATGTTCATTGTTGGTATGGCTCCGACGACTCGAACGGGTTTTTTCTTCTCGTTTCCCATTGCGACCACGTGCCTGACTCGATGACTTTTTGACACAACTCTATGACTGCGTTCTTCCCGCGATACTTACAATCGCTGAGACCATACCTGATACCATGTTTTATAGTGTGGTTCTTTATAATAAAAGTCTCAGTCGAGTCTAACACTTACAATTAATAGAAAAATAAATTACGATACAACGCGGTTTCGGCGGCATTATAGACAACCCAAGAGTACTTGTCATCGACAAGATGCTATAAAATAAAGATATCCCACACGAGTGTCACAGTGCTGTTTTACTTGCTATGACCATAACACGGAGTCTTCTGACACAGGTATATACATACTTTAAAGGAGTATCCTTGCCACTAATCCACTTTGTATCTTTTGGTAAAGATTAAACATTGTGCATTTGTAATATGATGAAGTATATCAGGTTATCTCTTTGACATGGGAAGTGATAGTTGAGAGAACACGTTTATGTAAAGTAAATGTACTTTTAGCTGCAACATCCCGACGGTTGATGATGTTACGGGTGTGTCTAATAAACACGGCTTGTAATATCCGTATTTTCAGGAACCGGCTTAGTAGGAGAAATATTATTTCCATCAATTCGTCTTATCGCTTCATCTTTAGAATACAATAGGACAAAACAGTGAGTCGTCGTAACACACGTGTCATCTGTGTAGTACAAAGTCAAAGTCAGAGAATCATTTATTCCATAGGTAAAATAAATTTACATTTGAAAACGTCACATTTAAGCTACTTTTAAGCTACTGCTCGTTCACTACGCTGACTTCACTGAGAAGAACGAGCAAGAAACTCTAGAGATTGCGCTTTTCAAATAAACTTAAATGCTATAGAATACACTTTGAATCAAATTTGTGTGGAATCTGGAGCCATGTCGGCTTTCCATACATAATTATCTAACACGTCGTAAATATTTTTAATGTAGTTTTTAAACTTAAGAAATGATAATATATGCTCCGGTATCTTATTGTAAAAAACGTACTTATACAGTTCCCCATAAAAGAGTCGTTTACATTGGTTAAACGGAATCGTGGTACCATGAGTATGGCCTTAGCTCTAAGGTTAATATTATGGATATTTTCTTTCTTATTGTGTGTGTTTCTTAGTGTGGAAACAACTAATTTAAACACTTTTGCGTATTAGCACTTATCTTAAACTTGATAATCTTTATGCGGAACTAACTTTGTTAGATTAGTAACAAAAGAGTCGGCAGTCGGTATATTACGAAGTAGTTACAGTTAAAAAAAAGACCTGATGAGTAAAGAAATAATTTAAAACTAGAATTCAGAAAAAGCATTTAGCGCAGCCATGACCCATACGATGGACCAATATCATTAAGTCCATGTACGCTTTTAGTAAAAGAGGCGTTAATGGTTTTAATACTCTGTTATAATAGAAAGGATAAGCCGTTCAAAGAGATAACATTCATCGGTGCAAATAATATTTCTTTAAATATACCACTAAACTTGCTACATTTTTGGTACTTGATATGATAATAATAAATGTTCTATTAACTTTGCAAACTATAACATTGCTGCTAGCTATTGTAGGAGAAATGGATCAAAGAGAGGCGGTGTTTGTATTTTAACAAGAAAAGGAATAGAATCACAGGAAATCATTGATATAAAAAAATTGCCCAGGACAATGTTTTTGAATGTTGTGCTACTTATCTAACTTCATATAATTTTCTTATAATTTGTCTTTACAGAACTCCAGACTCCAATGTTTACACTTTTTTGTCACTTTTGGAGGGAGTGCTATATAAATATATGAGAAACTCAAAAACCCGTGTAATATTGTCAGGTGATTTTAATATTAACACCTTAATTTTAACAAAGGACTCGAAGTTTTTAATGGATGTCGCAAAAAACTTAAATTTAATTTTACATGTGACTGAACCTACAAGGCTTTAAAAATGCATTGACCATGTAATAAGCAACATCGACGGGGCTACGGCTGAACTTCATAAGTTTCAACTATCAGATCATGACACAGCTCAAATGATACATATACCAGTCTCAGAAATTATTGAACAACCGTTGGAGTACTATGTAAATGTCCGGGAGTATTGTTTGGAAAACATGAATAAATTTCGTAATCATCTGAGTCAATTAAATTTTTCGAATGTTTTTTCTCAAACAGATGTAAATAGAGCAATGCTCTTGCATTCCATCAAGTTTTTATTGTCCTATTTAAACTGTGTGTTCCCAATAAAAAAAATTAAATTTTCAAATAAATATAGAAAACCAAAACGGATTACCAAGAGCATTATAAAAAGCTGTAAAACCAAAAGGATTTTGCGTTATCAATACTACACGGCAAAAAGTAATGAGAAGAAGAAAAAATATAAATTATATTCAAAAATTTTGCGACGCTGTTTGAATATGGCTTTGAGACACCATAATGATAAACAAATTTTACGTGCGAAAAGTATGGGGAAAGTATCGTGGAATATAATAAAAAACGAATATAGTAATAGAACACAATTATACAATAATAAATTTTTAAAGAAAATTATAATAAATGACAAAATTATAAGTGACCCAATTGATATAGCCAATAAATTTAATGATTATCAAATCAATCTGACTAACACACAAAATAAACCATGCAGAAATACTAACAAATTTTCCTTAATGAATAGTATATTTATGGAGCCCTTTGCACCGAATGAAATTAGCGCTATCATTAGAACGTTGAAATCTACAAACGCCACAGGTTACGACGAAATACCAACAAATGTGATAAAACACTGTAATAAGCAACTGACGCCTCCTCTCACAAACTTAATTAATTTGTCGATTGAAAAAGGTATATTTCCCGATTTGTTAAAAATTTATTTAGTGAACCAATTTATAAAAAAGGCGCAAGAACGTGCATTGAAAATTATACCTATAACTTTAATCTCCGTGCTGTCCAAAATATTTGAAAAATGCATAAAGAAGAGGCTGCTAAGTTTTATTAATAAGCACAATATAATCAAACAAGAGCAATGCGGGTTTCAATCGAAAAAATCTACTGGCTGCATTTCATCTTGTACGTCAGATAGTGTGACGTACAAGTGTGAGAACACTAATGCAAAAATACCTACAACGGTGATATTTTTTGACATGACTCGCGCGTTCGACTTTCTATCTCATGACATTTTGCTGAAAAAACTAAATAATTTAGGTAGTAGAGGCGTGACTCTTAACTGGTTAGCTTCCTACTTGGAAAATAGGAAGCAAGCTGTAAAAATAAAACATTTAAATAAAAACGGCTGTGTTGTATCAGCAAGATCGCAATATAGAGTAGTACCGCAAGGTAGTGTTCTCGGGCCATTATTATTCTTGCTCTACATAAATGACCTACTAGAGGTTACACGACACAAATGCATATTATTTGCAGATGATATTTCAGTCGTAATTCCTTACAAAAATGACATAATTAACTACGAATTAGACATAAACAATTCAATACATGTAATAATAAATTGGCTTAAACTTAATAATTTGACTGTTAACTTAACTAAAACTAAATTCATTCAATTTGGTACAAATCGACAAACAAAAATGAACCTTAACGTAAATTACAAGGATGTCAATATTCAGGAGGAACTCTACTCTCTACAACATTCTTAGGCGTGGAAATAGACAGTAGTTGCAATTGGTCACAACACGTCGAGTCCCTGGCAGATAAATTACATCGATACATATACGTCTTAAGGAGGTTGCGAAATATATCATCACCATCTACAGTTTTGACTGCTTATCATGGTTACGTTGCGTCTCTGCTTAGACATGGACTCTTGGTTTGGGGTAACTCAACTGATTGTAAATAATTGTTCACAGCTCAAAAAAGTGTGTTCGAGCAATGACCGGTGTTTCCCGACGGGAAACTTGTGCACCTTTGTTTAAAGAATTGGGAATTTTGCCGTTACCGTGTATGTACATTTTCGAAGTGGCATGGTTTGTTAAGCAAAATCTAAACCTTTTAAAAAAAATTACTGATGTACATAGTAGAGGTGTAAGGGACCCAAATAGACTGGTGTATAATAATAAACCTAGACTAAGAAAGAATAAGAAACCTAATAAACCGAATTTATAATGCTCTACCAAAAGACATTCAAACGTTACCAAATAATTTGTTCAGAAACAGACTTAGTGAATGGCTTAGAGACAAAAATTATTACAAAGTGACTGATTTTTTAGATAAATGTTGACATGAAATTAGTGCTTAATGTATATACATGTACAATGTAATAATGTTGTATAAATATTTAATCGTTTGACACAGAAGGTTATTATTTTGTTGTTTTTAATTGACTGATTATTCTTTGTTGATTATTGGATGTCGACATGAAATTATAAGGTATATGTATGTTTAATGTAATCATGATGTATGATATTTAATAATTTGACATTGATAGTTTATTATTTTGTTATTATTAATTAATTAATTGATTATTATTATTATTATTATTCTTTGTACACGTCTGATGACAATGCTATAATTAAACTAAATTTAAGCAACATTTTGCATGCCTAGTCAGGTAAAACATGTGTTCAGTAATAATTGTTCCATCTTTCACACCATGTTTTAAGCAAATAAAATTTCATTTCATACCGCAAAATAAAGAAATCAAAGAAATAGTTTCACTCACCTCATGGTATCGGTACCAATTTTCCGGTATTATATAAGTTTTCGTAACAACTGCATGCCGATAGTAATGAAACTATTTAACAATAAATAACTTTTTTGCAATACCAAGTGGCGGAACTAACAGCCTGGTGGTAAACGGCACGCATGTGCATAGCAATTCGAGTGCCACTCAGAGCTTTACATCGCGAAGATCTGTCTGAAGTTGATAAGTCCCTTGTGCCTGTAATTTTACCAGCACAGTAGCACCTTTATTTACCCTTTAATACCGGTACGCAGGAATGAGATGGGAAGGGAGAGTGTTTGGCGGCATAAATAGGTAAGGTGGCAGTGCCACCTTTTTTAGTAGCAGTAAAGTTCTTTCCATTTGCTAGTAGAATTCTTACCTTACTATTTCTACCGCCAAGCAGTAATGTAAGCATTACTGCGTTCCGGTTTGGAAGAGTAAGGTTGCTAGTAAAATTACAGACACATGATACTTTTCAACTTATGTCTCAGAGTGATGGGCGCCGTGGCAGTGCCCCTAAGATCTTTTTAATTCAAAGCTCTGAGTGGCACCACAACGGTGCACGATTTGTCGGTCCCGTACGACTCTTTCACAAGGCGCTCTCCTCACGGTGAAGAAAAATATAGTAATGAAAACTGCAATTCGAAAAACTTTTTTCTCTCTATTTTTTTAAGTTTTGTGGAGAACATAACCTAACCTAAATCCTGACCCAGTATTAGTATAAATTATGGGTTGATAAAGTATTTATACATAAGTCGCAGAACTCCAGAGATTCGTTCCACTAAAACGGATTTTAAATATTACATAGAGAATTCGCAGAGAGTCTCACGGTTGTTTACTTTCCAAGTCGTTAATACCAAAAAGTCCTTCTTATCAATGCGTGCTCGTTCATAAAGCATTCTTCCTCCTTTTTCTAATAACAACCTTCCAAATATCATCTGATCATGTCGGATGATTAAATAATTTTGAATGCATCCAAACGACAGCGCCATGCTCTCTGCGACCTCACGACAGGATCATCCGAAATCATCCGAAAACAAGGCTCAATGCTGATATAATGGACTACAGACTTGTTGCATGCCCAGCTATGTTTTTTTTTTAATTAACCTATGTCCCACTCAAATCCTCAATTGCTCCCTGTCTTTGGCGGCGTACCACCACTCCCTCTCAAACCCATCAAGATCGTCCCGCCGACGCCTTCTCGGCCATCCCCGTCGTCTCTTTCCGTCTCCGGACATCCAAGGAGTGACGACGTTCGGTCACTTCTCGGGTTGCATCGGGCTAACGTGGCCCGCCCAGTCCCAATTGAGTTTGGCTGTTTTGTTTCCCAGTATTGTATTGCGTACTCTGTCAATACGTTTAAAGCCCAGAATGCTGCGTTTCATCGCCCTTTGGCAGATCTTAAATTTAGACTAATGGAACCTAAAATTATCAAAACATAAATCACCAAGGCTTGGCTGATTGTTTTTGAATCTTTGACTTCCGTAATGGAAAGAATTTAATAAACAATGACATGCAGTTTGACAATGATAACAAAATCAATGTTCATAAACGCTCCTTACTTACGATACCATATTTACGCGGTTTTTTACACTGCAAGTATTACATAAATAAGTCAAAGAATATTACATTAGTTAAGTCTTTGAACGATTATGCACTAGTCTTTAAAAGCCAGTTCAGAAGTTGCGCAGTTAAGATAATATACGAGCAAGTTTACTTGGTTATTATCGAAGTTGGTAGTAGAATAAAATTAGCACCAGTTTATTCAGCAGGTGAGGTAAACTACTAGAGAGAGGTTAAATGGAATTGTTGATTCGCATTGTTATTTATCTAAAAGCGGTGGTAGCCCAGTGGGAAAACGATTAGTTCTCAACTGAGAGGTAAACGATTCGGATCACTGTTTAATGTCAAAATTACGTGTTTATTTAGTAATAGTGGGAGTATTTCAAAGATTCCTTTGCGTTAAAGGTTGCACAACTATGGAACGAACTCCCGTCTGAAATCCGACATATAAGTCGCTTCCTATTATCAAAACTTTATTGCGTCAATATCTTGTGACACTGTCCTAGCCTGCAACGTGTATATATTTATTGGTAGGTATGTATGTATATACAATATCGTTATTTGTTATTTGATAAAATATAATGTAAGTTTTTGTTTATTCATAGAATTAAAATTTTGCTATTGACCACTACGTATCTCACTCTGATTAGCTGTCCTCATCCCAATGTTTGTCTGGAAGAGATCGCTCTTAGCGATAAGGCCGCCTTTGCCCACATTAATTTTAAGCTGGTTATGTACTATTTTTGTTCTTGTGTATGAGCGATAAAGTGTGTAATCTATATATGTATAAAAATATCGCGATGACGCCTGCATGTCGAAAAAGGGTCAGAAGACTTTGAAAACGCTTGAAGTCTGTGACTATGGCCTGAATTATTTTTGTAAGTAAATGAACTTGATCTTGCCCATTACTTGAACAATACAGAGCTCTACGATGGAATGGGCTCGCCCGAAAGATACATTCAGTCGCACATTAAAGACACTAGGGAATTCCATTACTGGGCTGTGTGCACAATAAAAGATGACGAAAAGCGTTTAGTACGCTTGAAGGAATGTCGATCAAGTAGGGATGATACCCACTGTAAATCTGGATGTCCGATGGTAAAACGAGACAGGAGGAATGAACTGATGGAACTCATAGGCACACACACAGGCAACAGAAAGACAGGCAACTTTGCGCCGGTGGTTAAACTGTGAAGTTTAGAATCGAGCTGATAATGTACCCGACAGCCACATCAAATATCTGGTCTCAAACTACTAAATTCCCAGGCCAGAACCAATTGGAAAAAGTCATTTCCCAAATTGTCTCTATCTCGTCATGTATCACCCACAGGGACAACCGTCGGACCACCGATATCGTGATCTGTTATTTAATATAATATCGGGACCGCAGTCGAGGGAGATTCATACTCCTTATTTACTCAAGCGGTAGACATTTAGTATGTATTGGATATAAATAATATTGTATGATAAAAATAGAGCCTAATCCAATCTCAGGCATATGCCCGTATTCTTAGTGACTTACGCCACTTAAAATCCACTAATCCTCTAGTTGACATTTCCGTGAGGTTCTCTATAGAATTTACATGATTTTTTTCTAATATCAATTGGTGGGACGAACAAGTCGTGTGTCTGGTCGTTAGCGACACGCCTACCCATAACGGTTGCAGTCCCAATCAGAGCTTTCAATTGCTATAATGCACCCGTCCCCATGAGACTTAAAGTTGACAAGTAGTTTCATCAGCCCTTGCCCTTAAAAACCGGAATGCAAAGTACTGCGTGAGCTGTCATTACTGTTTTGCGGTAGAAATAGATACATAAAGAAAAAGAAAGAAAGAAACGTTTATTCAGCGTAAGAAAAATTCAGACAAAAGAGATAAAACAAATTAATGATTACATATAAGCTGAAACGGATCAAACGTTACAGCAAACGAACTTGCAACATATGTTGAAAGCTCATTTGGTGTAACGCTGATTTTCAGTTGGATATGGTATACACTTCCTTGGACAAACTCTTTCACAAAGAACTCTACAGTAATCAATATTTTCAGTTGTTCATTTTCTTGTCGATCGCCAACTGAAATACGGTATGACCTTTTTCAGTCTATGCACATTCCTCTAATGTTTTTATGCATAGTTCGTGAAAATAGAAATTGTATGTAATACCTAAAATTACACTCTTACTTTTTACATTTCGTTACACCCACACTGTAATTATACTTAACCTAAACTTTGGACGCTGGTAAACACTAAACCAAGTTGCTAATTACTTGGGAACCAACAGCTGTGTTCTTGAAATTACAGTAGAAACATGGGAAATATTAGGTTCAAAACGTTTTGTTTTTCTTCAACGTTATTAAAGATAAAGGTAAAGATAAAGACTTATTGTGTACAGTTTGAAGGCATAAATAAAGGGTTGTGTTTTAATTACCTAAAACCCCGACATTTTTATCTACTACAACTTGAAAGCGCCACGTTAAGCAAAAAAGGTTATGTAGAGGGGTTCTTTGATGTTTCGATCCTTTGTAACTGCTGGTCCTATTAGTGGGTTTACGTTACCAAATTAAGTAATAACGTAAAATCGTGGTTTTTAGGTTACAAAGTGTCAAGCGTAACCGGCTGTACTCTTCTACTCGTATTTAAGTTTTAACTATCTGATCGCTCCAGGCGGTCGTTTCCACAGGGACTCAACTCCTAGAAACGAATCGAAAATACCGACGTTTCTCTCATATAATCTTTTTTTTATGAAGGACATTTTGCAGTTAGCCGCTGATGGCCTTGACTGCGCCATCGGATAAGAGGGCGAGCTGAAGGCTTTGAACCAATACTCTCATTTTTTTAATGTAAAAAGTAATGGGACGAAGAAATCGTGCGCCTGATAGTAAATGACACGCCTGTCCATAGCAGTTGCAGTGCCACTCAGAGCTTTAAAACGCAAAGATCTGAGGTGCACTACCTCTGTCCCCATCACCCTGCGACATAAGTTGAAAGTCCCATGTGCCTGTAATTTCACCAGCACCCTTCAAACCGGAACGCAGTGATACTCACATTACTACTTGGCGGCAGAAATAGGTAAGGTGGCAATACTTCCCTGGATGAACTCTTTCACAAGGAGCTCTATTGCTACTAAAAAATCGAAATTCATTCGAGGTAGTTACAATTCGAGGGAAAATCTTAACACCGCGATGCAGAATTTAGATAAAAGGGTCAATGCCATCTAGCGGATTTTTAAAGAATCAGATGATGAACCTAGTTGCTAAGAGAAATGTATTGAACGAAATAGGTTTGATACAATTATTATTATGACATATCACAGCAGTTCATTGATTTAATTATGACAATGTCGTGTTAAGATATTGTATCAATTAAAAATTGCTCTACGTACATAGAAATCGTACTACTGCGCAAGGATTATGACATTTAACGTGGTAAGAGCTCACCTAACTGGACCTGTATAGGTTGATGTTTCTTGAATAAACAAAAAATATAAACGCTCAACATTTCATTTTTTCATTTTTATTGTCAAAACACATAAAGGCGGCTAATAACAAAAAGTAATATTAAAAAGACGTTGATTATAAAAAATAAAACTGCCATATAAATTGGAACAATATTTGACTGTCAACACACAAAGGTCCTAAACACACATGGCGGAACAAATACGGAGGAAAATTCCCCCTTATCGTGATTAAAGTCGCACAAGTGAATTTTATTTCAAACAATAAAAAAATCTTTTCTAATCTAGGACAATAACAAAGGTTTTGCGATGACGGAAATGGAAAGATAACAAGAAAAAATGAATACGTACCTTTAAATGAAACGTGGCAGTAAAACAAGGATTTATTATCTGAGATTGAGTCACGAAATATAGCTACAGATTTTGGTAATTTGCATTACCCGAGACCTAACTTTACATAAAGATTATTTTAACGTCAGAAAAACCACTGTCTAAAAGAAAACGAAATAGGGTAAAAGGTAGAAAGAAAACATAAAATTCAGAGCATGAAACACAGGGCACATCTCGCGTCGGTTTTTAGAGTTTTCATTTGGCGCTGGTGTATTAAAATTCACAACGTTGTCCGTAAGCTGCGAGAAGGTGCAGTGTGATTTTTGTGCATTGTTATGCTGTAGGCATCGAGCCAACCTCGTTCCACGAGAATAGAATACCTCGCAAAAGTAACTGAACGTTAATCGACGTATTTTCGTGACTCTAATTGCCACAACCCAAACACAATGGCACAAATTTTCTCGGATTTTTTCGTGTAACAAAAAGGCTTGGTAATTTTCTAATGTCTGCCCAGATTGTTGAGACTTTCAATGATTAAAAGTTTTAAAGGTAACGACTTGGTAAAGTTGGGGAGTAATGAATTAAGTTGCATGCAAGAATTTATCTACTTCCGGGGTGAATTTTGTGTTTAATGCGGAGTTCACGGTGTCTTGAGAGCAGAACTTTTGCGGGCGTCCCAAGGTATCTATGACGCAGACGTTCGATTATACTTATGAATTCAACGTGCAAACTGTTGCGAATTTGCGTAGTGGAAATCAAAACAACGTTCGAAGGACGATATAATCCTATGAAAAACATTATTTTGTGAGAAATTAAATAGTCTTACGAAACTTTATGGGATTACCCTGCTCATTCTACTATTATCGACTCTTGATAGTTTATGTACGTAGTCATTTTTACGTGCTGTATGATTTCCAATTCACAAAATTTTGTTTAAGTTTAAGGATTTACAGTCATTGAGTGATTTGTTCAATGGAGAGGGCAAAAAGAACATCAGACTTGGATCACAAGCTCGAAACATGATGTACAAAATTTTATGTTTTCCGAAATTTTTCGGTTTTTATTGAATAAATTTTCTTTCATCTGTCCGAAAAATACGTTATGAATGTCGCTAGAGTGTGTAGCCAGTGTTGCGCTTGAAGAGCGGCTAGCTTTTGGTAGACGTCTAAATAAATAAAACGATAGAGCGGTTATGCTCGACACACATTTATTTAAATTGTGGATTCGTAATGCCTACACTAAAATGTTTAGACACTTCCTAACTGGCACGTATAGGCACTTCCCTGAGTCTTCAGGCACTAGCGAGGGAGCCGCTAGTGCGACCAGCGTTGAATCCGAAGTCCCGTCGCCCGGAGTCCGTGCGAATGCGTGGAAAACCCGCCACACGTAGAGCTGCAGCACCAGTCTTAAGGGATTCGTGATCCGGAACGTGGACTCCAATAACAGGAAAGAAACAACAATGATTTTAATTTGTTTTAAAGTATTATAAAGAACCTTTTTAAATATCTTGGCTGTATGGTAAACGACCAGGAAGACCACAGCTTAGAAATTAGATGTCGCCAGTGCTTTTATTAAAATGAGCCACCTACTTTAAAATCGTAGTCTCAAACTATCGACAAGATGCCGTGCTGTATATTTAGTGCGGTGCTGCATATTTTCAATTCTTTTGTACGGAGTAGAAGCATGGACACTAACTCAGACATTATGTAAACGGTTAGAAACTTTTCGAATTGTGGGTTTATCGAAGAATTTTGAAAATATCGTGGACGGACAGAGTCACCAATGACAACGTATTGCGGTGGATGCACAAAGGCTTGGAAAACAGTAAAAAAGGAAGCAGTACTTCAGGCACATCACGTGGTGTGATAAATACTCTCTACTGCAACTCATTCTGCCGGGAAAAAATACAGGGCCGCAGAAGACGTGGTCGTAGAAAAACCACAGGCTTCAAAATCTTGCATAGTGGTTCAACATAAGTACCACAGAACTGTTCTGAGCCGCAACTTCACGGACCCAAAATGCCACAGTGATAGCCAACCTCCGGTAGGAGATCGCACCCCTTAAAGAAGAAAAAAGCACCTTTAAACAATTGTATATTTTAAATATAATTAGGGACCGTACGGCGCGGAGCTCGGTTGAAAATGACAAGGATTAAAGAAGCCTGTACTGTTCGTCCCGAGGTCCGTTGTCGAATCGAGTCAAATACGGTTATTTTCATTACACCATTGTTTCACTACTTTGACACATTGACGAGTTATCCGGTTCCCGATTCTCATTTCCCCAACATTCCGTTTGACTATTCTATCGAATTGAATATTTAATTTTTGTAAAAAAAATATCTCTTACTCATGCAGATTTTGAAATTAAATTTTCGGGTGACAAAGATATGTGGCGCCGTTTTGTTTCGGGAAAATAATGTACAGTCGCATTGACTCCACGTAGGCGATGTATAACCGTGATACGACATTTTCTATCTTGACAAAGATGCCACGTTTCCAAATCTTTTTCTGAAAATTCGATGTTACGTTTACTTTGGACAGTAACTTGGAATAATCTAAACAAGGACGCTACTACCACTTTACAGTACACAAAGCAGTTAGTTTAGTAGCAATAGAGCTCCTTGTGGTGTTCCGGTTTGGAAGGGTAAGGTTGCTAGTGAAATTACAGGTACATGGGACTTGTCAACTTATTTATTAGGGTGACGGGCGCAGTGGCAGTGCCCCTAAGATCTTTGCGATTTTTAGCTCTGAATGGCACAGTAAGTGCTATGAACAGGCGTATCGCTTACGACCAGACGCACAAAAAGGCTAGAAAATGTCAGTGATAGGCTGTAATGCACACTGCTCGGCAAATGTCTTGTTTTTTCTTTTTTTACTCTTCCCTATCATTAGTATAAATTTCCTAACACTTTTCCAAACCACAAACATCTTTTCATTGAGGCAAAAATTGTATGTGCCCATTACTTCTTTTCATTCTGCTGACTTGCCCTTTCTATCTTATTTAGAAACGGTTCGCTGTAAAAGCTACAACACATGAGTGTAGCTCACATAGCTCTGACTATGCAATGTTGCAAGTGTCAATAGAAGGTAACTGCTGACCCATTTTTACCGACAACCTTTTGCGGTGATCCGTCCGCTCTGCTCTGGCCGCTATTTGCTATTTCACAAAAGGAACGACGGAGTGACTGGCCGTGACGGAAATTCTAATTTCGCGGAATATATTTGAAATTCGTAGCGGTTGAACATTACTGGTATAGTAAAAAATATTTTAATTTATGAAAAGTTAATGATAAACTAAGGAGACGCGGTAAACCATGTGGGAGACGGTTGGATGGTTTAGACTTATTTTTACAGGACTAATCAGATGTTGCACAAGTTCGAGAACAATGGGAAAAGAGGGAGAAACCTTTAGTGGGCTTATAAAAAAAATGGCTTATCATCTCACAAACATTGTGAATGAAAAGTTGCAAGAGTCTGTTTTAACTTGAATGATTTTAAGTGACATGGATATAGATATCTTCATCTTGAATTGGAAAAAGGGTAGCATGAAAGGCGCCTTTTTAAACTAAATTAGATTTCTTTATATGTATCCAAAGATATAAATTTTCTTTAAAACATTTTCTGAATGTGAGAACACAAACTTTACGATGATTCCAGGCATGCGAAAATGAAAAAAAAAGTAATGTAATAAAGTGGAAAACAAACGGAGGCTATCACTGGGACAAGTTTTGCTGAAACTTGGCCGCGGCATATTGTCTCCCGGAGTTACATGAAGAACTTTGAAGCCCGATACTTACGGCTCAATAAAATTGTTTGCTTGTTGATTGCACAAATAGTTTACTTTCTAATGTTTTTTGACCTCTCTTATGTTTTTATCGAAATAATGTAATGTATAGCGGTTGAAATTTACTTTAATAACTCATAACATAAAGTATATAAATAAAATATTTGTGCGTTAATTATTATTAAAATATTATTTTCGTAAAATGTGTGTGTTTTTATTATGAAAACTAACACGGTTATCACACATTATAACATAAAAGTAACGGGACTTACTCGCGTAGTATTTTAGTCGGAAGCGGTCCGACTAGTTTCGACCATAATCGATGGTCTTCTTCAGGTGTTAAGTGCAACGTTCGCGACCGCGTCACGTCTAACACTGCGCGCTGCGGCTCTCTGCGCGCGCGCCGATGACGCAGTCCGCAGTGGGGAACTCCGGAGGCTGATACGTTGCGTTGTAAAAAACTAATATACGCGACTTAGATCTGAGAAATAGTTTCATTTCTAATCAGCAATTAAGGACACCTATTATATAAGTCTCTGAAGTTTGGAAGATCTCCAATCATGGATTGCAACATCCACGCATTATCCATAAGATAAATCTAATTAACTACAATATCATGTACCGTAAAGTTAGTTACGACAAACTCAGCGGCAAACACCGATCCAGTCCAAATTCAGCAGTAGATAGATAATTCTCATTTTGGTGAACCAATAATGTACCGTAGACTAAGTTATGAGCTTCAGCGGCAAAATTAGATCGGACCGAATTCAACAATAAATAAGTAATTCTAATTTTGGTGGACCGCAAATGTACTTACTACTCACTAACCAGCTCACATTTTTTTATGATTTGAGAATCTCACCTTTTCAACAATTTTATTTTGAAAAGTTGGACAATATTATTAATATGATCACATAAACGCCCAGTGTAAATTATAACAAAAATATCGCATTCAAATTTGGCTAAGCTATATAATATCAATTATGCTGACGACATGGTGCTGCTGGGGCCGTCTATTAATGCGCTCAGGAAATTACTCAAAGTGTGTGAGAGGTATGCAGCCAAGCATGGGCTGAAGTACAACTCAAAAAAAAGTGAACTGCTTGTTGTAAAGGCAGGTAAATGCTATCCAGATGTTGTACCATCGTTAACGCTTGGTGGCACGCCTCTTAATAGAGTTGATAGGTTTAGATATCTTGGTCACGTTATTACTGACAGCATGAAAGATGATCTAGATATTGAAAGGGAGCGCAGAGCGCTGGCTGTGAGAGGAAACATGCTGGCCCGTAGATTCACTCGTTGTACAAAAGACGTGAAAGTTATGCTTTTCAAAGCTTTTTGTCAGTCAATGTACTCGAGTAGTCTATGGGTTAGATATACACAGCGTACATACAATTCAATACGAGTACAATATAATAACATCTTCAGGATGCTGTTGGGACTGCCACGGCACTGCAGTGCATCCGGCATGTTTGCTGAAGCGCGAACAGATGACTTTTATGCCATCAGGCGTAAAAGAGTGTCATCTCTGCTAAAGCGAGTGCGTGACAGTGGCAATGGCATCCTGAGGATGTTTGCCCATCGTTTTGACTGTAAAATTTTAAAGTTTTGGGTAAATATTACAACGGGTCAAATTAAGCAATAATTGTGCATTTTCCAAATTTTAATATTTAAATTTTCTGTCAATATATTCAAAATTCAATGTAATCATACTAACATAGTTCTAAGGTTTTCTTTTGTAACTAACACTATTATCTTATGGGCTATGGCCTGAAATAAATGGTTTTATTATTATTATTATATTATTATATATATGTTCTATATAGAGTAACAAGAAAAATACTTTTTTCATATAAAACTGAAGGCAGAATTGCTTGGCCTTGCAGCATGTAATTCAATTTAGAGGCTAAAGGACGTTCGGACCCACCTTGAACACAATCACCATGTTTTAACATCTGTTCCATTTCGTTCTCAGGTGGGATGGCTAAGAGCAGAGGACCAGACAGTTCTCACAATGCACGAGCGTGCAGTCCTAGGATCACGCTACTCCGTAGGTCTGGATGCACCTCGAACCTGGCAACTGCGCATACGACCGCTGAAGGCTGAAGACCGTGGTTGTTACATGTGCCAGATCAACACGCAACCCAGTATGAAGTGGCAGATTGGATGTATTGACGTATATGGTAAGTAATTATAATAATAACATATTTTAATCTCACATCACAACCAAGATTCTGACGACCTGCCCAAAGGTTTGCTCTGTGAGCATTGACTTACAATTATAAGGACATCGGGTTCGCGCTAAAAAGTGTCCGAACTTATAGGGCGTTAAAATCGTATATAGAGCGTCATTTACGCTTTAGTATTCGTTTGTTCGACTGACAGCGAAACAAGCAAAATTAGACAGTAATACGATGACATTACAATTTAAATTCAACGTTTTAGCTTTTTCATATTCCTTTGACTTGGGACATTTTTTTCGTGGTTTTTGTATTAGACTCGTCGTCCATTTATTTGTAAGTCAATGTCTGTGAGCGTTGGATTTCATGACAACTGCAATTTGGCGCTACTCAAGGCTACAGTGAAGATATATATTTTTTTGTATAACTGTTGCTCACATCGTCGCCTAACATTAGGTGATATTGTGTCAAGCGGATGTCTACATTTCATTGATTGACCATCATGATGTTTTTACTAAGATGATATTCATCTATGTTTTTTTATCTACATTTTGCACTAGTTTGTCATTATTATGGATTCAAAGAACGAACAAACACAAAGAATTCCTTCAATTCAGGAAGAAATTTTTCTTTGTGTTTTGTTCGATCTTTGTATGAATAATAATATTAAATGTTGCAATCCTTTTGAGAGACTGGAGACTAGACTAGGTACTAAACCCGTATGACAGGCTGTAATACGGGTATAGTAAGTAATTTTTTTTAGTTTATTACCTATGTAGAGATTAGAAAACATGTCTTACTGGTGCGTTTTCTAGATACCAATGTACTAATTATTTAAAAACTAATCTTTAAAATTATGCCACTTTTCAGGCATCAAACCTGAAAAGAACTTATAAGTAATGAACACACAATTTTGAATGATGAGTTGCTTGAGGAGGTCTTCGGGTTGAATCCCTTTTGGACAAATTTGGGAATGAACATTTCCGAATTGGTTCAGGTGTAAATGTTCTGGGTGGTGCCCGAGTGTGAATTCCGTTGCACAAATCTCTAGAGTCTTGTGATCTGACATAATGGAAAACATATGTAATATGAATGTGGTTCATTTGCGTTTTTGCTGTGTTGCTATTATCTAATAGTTTATTTGAAGCTTTAAACGTGGCCATGTTTAGTTAATTTTTAACCATATCGAAATAAGTTGACACTGCATCTTTTAGTAAGGATTGATTTAAAGTTCTCGAAAAACCAATTTGCGTTTCCCCTATTGTTGAACTGCCTCTGTGGCCGAAAGGTTGCCATGCTGGACTACTACACAGAGATCCTGGGTTCGATTCCCAGGCCGGGAGAAATATGTGTATGGCCTACATTTATTTCTCTCGTGAGTTTAGGCGTAATTTGTGGTTGTTTAATTATGTGTCCATGGCACCTGCGACACAGGGTTTCCCTAGTGCAGGGCTATGAGTGTATTGCGTTATTATTATTATTGTGCTTTTCAGGTCGCTTCAACTTAAACACTAAAATATTTATACTATTGAGACACAGCCTGTGTGAGACACAGCCCTTCTGTAGACACAGCCTGTGTTTAACAGTTTCTTGTAATCAAATATCTTTTCCCTTTATTTCAAGACGAAAACAAAACATTTGTAGCTCTGAATTAATTTTGTCGAACAATTACTTACAATTTTAATTTTCCCTGAAAATTTATTATGCGGCTTCTTTTTCAACTATTTAATAAATTCAATCGTAATTGTAAAAATTGTTTCGTAATAAACCAACCACTTGTTGCTTTAACGTCAACAACAATTTTATGACATTAAAAGCTTCTTATTTCTTGAAATCAAATAATGTAATGATGTTTATTTTATTACGATTTTATTTTATTTCTACACAGTGACTTATTTTATCATGAATTTAGAATCATATAAACTCTGACTTGTAAGTTATAATGTCGTTACGAGTAAATTATTTAATTTTATCTGTTATTTCTAATTTACTTTGTGTTACTATCATTGTCTGAACTTTCTGGAAGGAGCTGGTGGTTAAACTGCAGAATCGTAGTGGAATATTCCAGAAATGAACTTTTCCATGCTTACTGAAGTTGTAACAACTGCTAAACTCGTTTTATATACACGAGTTTCTCACACAGTCTCCCACATATAAATAAACACCCACACAACGCACTTTGCAGACACGAATCTTTTGTACACTTGTCTTTTGTTGGTTCTGTATAATATATTTTAAATTATTTATATTAACATCTCTGTCAAATTTGGTGTAAAGACACAGATCACTTGATCTAGTTTAGATTCCAGTCTTCTGCAGATTTTGTGCTTTATTAAATAAAACCTTTGAATTTCTACTACCAGTAGAGTCCCTGTGAAAGATTTCGTCCAGGGAACTACTGCCACTTTACCTATTTCTGTCGCCAAGTAAAATGTCAGCTTTACTGCGTTCCGGTTTTGAACTTATGTCTTAGAGTGACGGGTGTTGTGGCAGTGCCCTTCAGGTCTTTGGGATTTAAGGCTCTGAGTGGCACTGTATCTGTTATGGATAGACGTGTAGCTTATCATCAGGCGCCTGACTGGTTCGTCCCTTCACTTGATTTATATAAAAGACCTTATTTTAGAACAATATTTTGTAACCAAACTATAATACAAAGCAACTTATAAATAGAAGTGAATTATTAGAAGTATATAACCGAAAAGATGCAATTGTATGACAGATGTGAATATCTATGACCTGGAGAACAAGTCGTGCGCTTGATGGTAAGCGATATGCCTACCCATAACAGTTGCAGTGTCACTCAAAGCTTTAAATCGCAAAGATCTGAAGGGCGGTTTCACTGTGCCCGCTACCTCAGACACAAAGTTAACAAGTGTCTGTAATTTCACTCTTCAAATGCGGAACATATTACTGCTTAGCGGTAGAAATACGTAAGGTGGAAGTGCTTCTCCAGACGAAATCATCCAAAAGGAGCTCTGCTGCTTCTAAATTGTTATAAAATACTACAGTTATTGAGAAGATTTCATTGCAATGTGAAATTAATATTTATTACAATAACTAGTTTACATGGAAGCTGGTCAAAGCGACAAGTTTTCTTATATACTATATAATATAAGCACAGATTTTATGTGAATATAATATGATAACTACCTCTCAAATTGTTGTCATCCCCTACTGGCCCTTAAAGGCTAATAATTGTGTACTTTATAATTATTGTTACGTCATTTTACTCATGGAGAATACTGATACAATTATTTATTATTTTATTTATTTATTATTATTTATTTATACATTTTAGGAAAATTCACGAACACATAATACAATTATAGTATACTTAAATATAAGTACTCCAATGACACTTACGAATTTCCACCAATATAAAGTGCTTAGCAAGCATTGACCTACCACAAATAGGTCAATGTTAGCAAGCCAAAAAGAGATTATAGGAGAATACAAAAAACACAGTCAATAAATTTAAAAAATAAAAAATAAATAAAAAAATACTAATATTATACAATTAAACCTTAGCGGATGGTAAAAAAAAGTCTAAGAATTATTATTATATATTTTTTTAATATTATATATAATTTATTTAATTTTATATATATATAGGAAATGAAACTATTTTTCCGGATTTAAATCGCGTATATTTGTTTTTTCAAACAAACCGACGTTTCGGGCCCTTTACAGGTCTCATGGTCACGGTTGACACGGTCAACTTTAAGGTTAAATACGGAAAAATAGTTTCATTTCTTATGTGTAACAATCGCGAAAACCTAAGAACTCGATTTATATATATATATTTTTTATTATATATTATATTATTATATAATTATTCATCGCCAATCACGTGATGTGCTAAAGTGACGTTTAGTCATTTCTCGACTGACTGTGTCTATGCTTAAACAAATCAAACTCAGAATGATTTACCGTCGCATTGTTATAGTCTCAAAGTACGCACCATGTATGTATTTTGCCTATAATTAGTGCTAGCAAACGGCACTTGCAGAAGTGGTCGACATCTGTAATGCAACAAGTTTTTGCGCAGGTTTATGTGTGACAACAATTCTGGACAATCAATATTACTGTTGGCGATCCTCATCAGAAAACTGACGTCACTAATGTCTCGACGTACACGAAGCGGCAAAATATGGTACTTAGTACACCTATGCTCATAACCTGATGAAAATTGTTTAGTTTTGTAGTCCAGATACCGTAAAAATCTATGCTGAATTGCCTCCAACCGAGACTTACAGGTTTCATGGCATGGATTCCAGACCTGTGAACCGTACTCAAGGTGACTCTGTAAAAAAGAGTAATAAAGAATCTTAATGCATTTGATATTATTGAACGTCGCCCATGTCCGAATAATGAATCCAAGTGCCTTTGAAGCCTTACTTATTACACAGTCAATATGCTTGTCAAAAAGTAGTTTGTCGTCATGGAGTACACTCAAGTCCCTCATTTCCCTGACTCACAATATGTTGGTGCCATGTAATTTGTAACCAGTGCCTATAGTTGATGTTTTACGGCTGAATGTCTTGAAAAACATTTGGATACATTAAGTTCAAGCCTATTTATGGTACAGCAGGCTTCAAATCTGCTTAAGTCTGCCTGAAGATCTGAAGAAGAATATAAGGGTTATAACGGAAACAGAAATGGAAACAGACGTAAAAAGCAAACGCAAGCAGATGCGGGAGCAGAAATGCAAACTGCTAAAATCCCGCGCCCCATCGCCAAGGACACCACGCGCGCGCTCTACATCCATCGTTGTAAACTTTCTATTAATGTTTCATTATAAAACTTGCGGAAACAACGGAAACAGATGTGGAATAATGTGTTTAATTTCCGCAATTTCAGAAACAGAAGTGTTCAATCACTAATGGATAGTAATAACATTATTGAGTATTAAGTATTTTAGTAGTTACAAATGTTGCTATTAAAACCAATATTCTGTTAATAATTGTATCTGTTACTATAAAAACCTACAAATAAACGTGCTTGAGTACAAATCGGCGATCTCTCGTTGATGAAGCATCATTTAGTTGTTTAAACTTTCGCTTATCA
The DNA here is from genome assembly GCF_003589595.1 of Hyposmocoma kahamanoa. NCBI lineage: Eukaryota > Metazoa > Arthropoda > Insecta > Lepidoptera > Cosmopterigidae > Hyposmocoma > Hyposmocoma kahamanoa. The sequence goes on from NW_020654289.1 coordinate 19,447,901, forward strand.
ATAAACGTCTTTCAGCACTCAAGTTTGGGTCAAGATCGTTATTAAGACGTTATTAATCAATCAAGTGCAGAGTTTGATCCCTTGAGATGTTATCATCAAAGATATTGATGATTATAGTCTACCAATACAGTTTGTTTTGAGATACTTTTCGAGATCTGGGTGACGTCTCGAGGATCTTAGTTACATATTGTAGTAACTCGATATAAATGTAGCAGCGCGGCTTGTATGTGTGCACGCTCGCTGCGCGCCGTGTAAGGACGCATACATTCGCATAATCTCGCGAGGCACTCGCGTTGCACAGCGCGGGTCATCACACACGTGATTCATTATAGGATTGAAATGTTCGCCCAGCGTTTAAAAAATGGGATCAAATACTACACGTGTTTCTTGTTGTGTTTGTTTGAACGAAAGTGCCTCAAATTCAGAATTGAGCAGCATTTTTTTCTGTTCCATATAGATACTTCCATAATCGAGATACCAGTCTGCGATACCGGTATGGCACTATCATTGTGTAAGTATTTGCTGCATTGAAGAGCCCATATAACCTCAAATGGCTTTGGTTGATTCCGCATAACAAAAATATCCCCTAGTTCGCCACTATACAGGACTTGATACTGGAGATAATAAAAATAGGTTCTCACTACGACACTACTCAAAGTATATCGAGGGAAAAACGCCTTGAATTGGAGAAATAGCAAAATCAACTAAATAATTGCTAAAAGCAATTGCTCCTAAATTAAAGTTAGGCGCTATTTATAAAAATGAATCTTCATGCGTGAACAGCCACAGAGGTAGATGATTTCCTTCAAAATGAAATGGGACCACTATGGAAGTACCCCCTTTCCAACAAAAAAAGAATCATGAAAATCGGTTCACAAATACCGGAGTTATTTTTTTACCGGTTAAAAATTTTTTTTGAAGTCGGATTTACACGGTGTGAAAACACGATTCCTACAAATTTTTACACAAAAAAAAAAACACACAAAAATAAAACCGCTGTATTTAATAGGTACTTTACATATACCATTATTTTTTTATAACAACCGAACTAAATAGAACTTTTCAAACAGCTTTAATTTCGTATATAAAAAAATAAATTCTGAAATAAAGGCTGCGACAGGAACGCTTGATTCAAGCAAAATGAACCGCATTAGCACGAAAATACTGTGATGAACTCTTTTATTTTTTCAAATTATGTTTACAAGGTGTAAGCATAACTAAAATAATAATGTAACAACCCTACTACCGCGCGAAGTATAGGCATTTACGTGCTCTTATTATACTTTAGTGTATTTGTAAATTTGTATATTATTCACCACGTATACGTGTATAGATATTTGGAGCAAAAATTTTGTCGCGAATTTTCAATTAGTATGTTTTCGCTAAAGTTGTCTGTGTCAAGTAGGATCACCATTTGAAATATGATGGAACCTTTTTGTTGGGAACAAGCCTAAGTAAACAAATTTTGAATAACAATACAGTCCATCCGAGCTTTCCATTAAATACAATAGGTTTAGTGTATACACCATAAAAAAGTCTGTACAAATAAATCACGACCCTTATTCCCATATATCAAACCTTATATAAAGGGAAATAATATACAGACACAGTCAGACTTACGGATGATGAGGACAAAGTGACAAATTCGTTTAAGGGGCAATGCATACGCTTCTATAACAAGATTCCGGTTGTTATACAAAATTTGCCATTCACGAGGTTTAAAACTATAGTGAAACAAAAACTTTACACAACTTCTGCGTACTTGGATGACAAAAATCCGTGGTAGTACCCCGTTTAGCTCATGGAGGTAGTCTCGATCTCTGATGTTTGAAAGCAAAAAAATATATATTGTAAATGTTGAATGCGTACAAATGTTATTTACAAAGAGCAACCCCTAGAGTTTCTTGCTCATTCTTCTCAGGGGAATCTGCCTTATGAATAACCGGTAGAGTTCAACCAATAATGTGACGATTTTAAGTGCGATAATTACCTATGAAATAAAGATTATTTTGATTTTATTTTTTATTTTGACCTTGAGAGGCAGCGCCGAGCCATATCTGCGAAAAGCAATATGTTGGCGCGACGTTTTGCGCGCTGTCCAGTCCAGGTAAAAGTTACTCAGTTTCGGGCATTCTGTTAGATGTTTTATGCGAGTCAGCTGTGGAACAATAACACCAAACGATCGATAAACACGTTACGAGTACAGTATATTTCGATCCACGTTACTTCTGCCATGGCGCTGCAATCTGGCATGTTTGCCATGAACAGGGTGGACGACTTTTGCATCCTGATATAGCTTGAATTTAAAGCTTAATTTTATTTATTGCTTTTAATTTTTTATGACCGTGTAATTAGTGTGTAATGTAATGGTATTTATGCCTAAATAAATAAAATAATTGAATTGAATACTCATATATTAATATTGTGCTGGACTTGGTTAGAATAGAATAGGGAATTCCCTGTACTGTGAGTACCAGAGCAACGGAATTTATTCCGGCTCGACTCAGAACACCCAGACTAGAATCACTTTAGAAAAGGTAATTTCTCAAATTGTTCTGACCAGTAATCGAATTCGGGACCTCCTTATTCAGCCCGCAGAGGCTACTGAGATCGTTAGAATGTCAAACACAGATTTTCTAGAAGGTGTGGTATGAGCTAAGTCCGTCACAATGCTTCAATTCGGATTGATATTTTTTTACTTTGGTTGTAAGCGACACATCTGTCCATAATAGTTGCAGTGCCACTCAGAGATTCCAATCCAAAGATCTGAGGGGCATTGCCACTGTACCCGACACCCTGGGACATAAGTTGACGAGTCCTATGTCCCTGTAATTTCACCAGCACCCAACCCTTCAAAACCGGAACGTAGCAATGCTCACATTACTGCTTGGCGGCAGAAATAGATAAGAGACAGGTTCTTTGTACTTCCCTGGGCGAACTCTTTCACAAGGATCTCTACTGCTACTAACAATTGGTCATATAGAAAAATTAAATCTTAACAGATTGACAGATTTATGCAGCGAATGTAGATGATAACGTAGAGAGAGGCAAATCGGGATCTCTATCAGATTGGGATGTTCTTAAAAAGGCCACGATAAAATTACCATTGAATGACGGAGTGAGAACAACAGAGAAAACAAGGCAAAACATATTTATCAGAATCGTAGTAAGAGGAGATTCATTATACACAGAGGCTTATTACTGTGGAAGAGAGGCGTGATTATATGTAGGTAAGTATCAAAAAATTGGACCAAAGATTATAAAGACCGCGTACATTTCCTATCGGACCCACCCTTTTCCATTTGTTTGTTGGGTGTGTAAGACAAGACTGATCGATCGGTCATAAGGTGCGACCGGCACATACGTTTTTGATTTCTTAGCTTTCTGATATTATTGGTGTGATTTAAGTTTGTGTGTTGGCAAATTTTTCTCGTAAATCACCAATAATAACAATAATGTGCCAGACAGATACACTAATTACCAGGGGCCCTATTCTGCTATTTTTTTTGAAACCATTGGCCATTGTAATACCACTGAGACTACATTGAGCTTATATTGCATTATTATGACATACATACATACATAAGCTCACGCCCAAGTCCCATAGGAGATAGGCAGAGGCCACGGAACGCCACTTTGCTCTGTCCTGACACATCTCTCGAGACTCACATACATCAACTACCCTTTTAATTCAACTTCTTTTGTTTTTGTTACTTCGGATCCCAGCCTTATTATTATGACAATATTTGCTATTCCGCTAAAATCTAGTTGCAATAGCACTTAAGTCTCAATAGAGTGGCAGTGGAATGGCAATGATGGTATACATTTATTCAACCACTAACGATCGATGTTGCTTTGCTAAAACTACGTACGTATCAAGTGATAGGACGACCAAGTCGTGCGCCTGACGATAAGCTACATGCCTGTCCATAACACTTGCAGTGCCACTCAGAGCTTTAAATCGCAAAGATCTGAGGGGCACTGCCACTGCCCGTCACTCTGAAACGTAAGTTATAAGTCTCATGTGCCTGTAACTTCAAGACCGGAACACATTTAAGCTGACATGACTGCTTGGCGGCAGAAATAGGTAAGGTGGCAGTATTTCCCTGGACGAACTCTTGCACAAGGACCTCTACTGCTACTAAGAATGTCGCTTTCAACAAAGGCGCTCATGGCATCATTAAAAAACATCTGCAGAGAAAGACAACCCATTTCGACCATTATAGGTGCCGGTTCTATACAACCGCACTTGGGCTAATATGTATATATAAAAGTATAAGTCTAACCTATCTTCTTGTAGAGAAAAAGGGAAGTATGCGAATTAATATAATAAATAACGCACACACTCAACATAGCCCCGCACTAGGGAAACCCTGTGTCGCGGGTGCCATGGACACACACATAGCCAACCACAAATTACACCCAAACTCACGAGAGAAATAATTGTAGGCCATACAACTATTTCTCTCGGCCCGGGAATTGAACCTGGGACCTCTGCGTGGCAGTCCGGCATGGTAACCGTTCGGCCACGGAGGTAGTTAATTGTAGTAAATAATTGATACAATCATCACCATCATCATCATCATATCAGCCGGAAGACGTCCACTGTTGAATATAGGCCTTTGACAAAGATTTCCAGACTAGTCGATCGGACGCGGCGTGGATCCATCGGTTACCCGCCGCCCTTACCAGGTCATCTGTCCATCTAGTAGGGGGCCATCCTACTTGTCTCCATTCGAGAACCTTTGTGCCCTGCCCACTGCCACTTCAACTTGCTAATCCTTTGAGCCATGTCAGTGACTTTCGTTCTTCTACGGATCTCCTCATTTCTGATTCGATCACGTACGCTCCATAGCTTGTTGAGTGATTTGCGCTTTTTTATGAAACCCAAAGTAAGTGACCAAGTCTCAGAGCCGTAGGTCATCGCTGGTAACACGCACTGCTCGAAGACTTTTGTCTTTTAGGATTGTGTTATTTTATAATAAATGTGCGAACGTAACAAGTGTGCTGCTTATTTTAATCGGTCTCTTATATTTCATCTCCAAGTCCAGACAATTATATCAAAATGAAAGCCCAGTACAGCACTAAATTGATTCGAAGTACAAAAAAAATCATTTGAAAACTAATTTATAAATTGATATAATGTAATCTTTAATCATTCAGACTTCCCAACTTTCAAATTCAAAGCGCTATTTTCGTTGCCATAAATGAATAAATTTTTCCTCGTTGCCTTATTTATGCCCCTAATTCTTCCATTCAATTTAATTTATTGAGTTCGAATTCTCAAAACGTTATTTTAAACTCATTTTAGAGAAATGAGCTTGGATTACAATTTAGCGTAAATACGTACCCTGTTTTGCTATTAAAGTTCGATATCTTTCATAAGTCTCAACATAAAAGCTTTCTGAAGTAATTTACGTTAAATTATGTATCACCTTTACAAAAAGCGTTCTTAAGAACACAAATGTTATCGTAACCAGAGTGTTTCCTTAATAAAAGTGGTTAATAAAACTAGAATATCGTTTCAATTTGTAATAAAAATAAAAAGTAAAAACACTTCTACAATTTCAAATATGGAATGTATTGTTTGTTACAATGCAAACCTGCCGGTAATTTATGTAATTTCAAAGTCCGAACCCTCGAGCGGGAGAGTTTAGCAATTTTGTAGTAGCTTTGGATATTTGCATTCAACGGCCGGAGCCAGATTTCTTTTTCAATTTCGAACTTGTTCGGTACTTTATTGAAGCGGGGTGTCACTTGGGTCGACAACGGTGTTGGCGGCGAGTTAGTAACGTTTTTCGTACGCAAACGTTCCTTTTTTGAATGTTTAGCGATGCGAAAGTTACTTGAAGGTAATTTGGAAGTTTTGCGTAGTTCGCCATTTCAGTGATTGAAATCGAAATGTGAGGGACGAACGGAAAAGAAAGGAAGTGAAGGCATTTATTTGCATTTACATGAACGGTGGAAGTTCGTTGTTCTTTTTTATTGGAGTTTCTCGTTTATAATTATAGTGTAGAGTCAAAAAGGTGCCGCTGATGAGCTTTCTTGAATAAAACGTTAACTTGATCTAACAGGACTTTAAATTCGGGCGAAATTTTTTACGTGTACCAACAATACAGGGTGCTGGTGAAATTACTGGCACTTGTCAACTTATGTCTCAGGGCGACTAGTTCAGTAGAAATGTCCCTCAAATCTTTGCGATTTAAAGCTCTGAATGACAGTGCGACTGCTATAGACAGGCGTGTCGCTTAACACCAAGCACACGACTTGTTCGTCCCGTCACTTGTATCATAAAAAAAACGGAATGTTTAAAACTCTATTAGCGTAAACAGAGTGCTCATCGATGGTTTTTTTTCCGAAGCACACAGGCATGTATACGCATCAACGAACTATTTCTATTTACGACAACCCTATGAATTTTAATAAACTCTCTTGATACCAAATTCGTTTCATATTTATCTACACATCTGAAGAGCATCACGATGCGCATCATGTCGCGCAACAACAATCAATTTTGTATAGCAATACATCTATACATAACAGCACACGACATCACATAATGCGCAATATGTGTTGAGCGATTGTTGCTTCGTGATTATGCGGCTTAAAAACTCTTACCACAACGCTATATTGCGTGAGTGGAAGAGACCCTTGGCTTCCCATATAATGTTTTCCGGCCCTATTAAAGTATCACCAACATCCTCCAACATCCATACTATAAAGCTATCAACGTTACACAACTGCGCAAGACGTGTCAGATGACGCGCAATACATGTGACACAATAATTCTGTGAGTAGCGTGCTAAGTAAAAATTCGTGTTTTGAGAATAATATGACAGACATGGAGGCCTTTTTAAAAAAGAATTACATGTGTCCAAACACAAGGTAGTTGCCATCTTATTTGCATTGGAATTACATGTACGTATGTGCCAAGTTTTATTACTATCAGTTAATGGAAAGTGGATGAAATTCTTTACACCAGATTCATACCTTACTTTGTGAACTTATTTTCTTCAAATTTGAACGGGACCACTACTTAACTGAGTTATCATTAAAATTTGAAGAAAATATACCAGTACAGTACTGCCACCTTACCTATTTCTACCGCCAAGTATTAATGTGAGTGAGCATTTCAGTTATGGTGAAATTATAGGCACATGGATCTTGTCAACTTATGTTTCAGGGTGATGGGTACGGTGGCAGTGCCTCTCAGACCGTTGGGATTTGAAGCTGTGAGGGGCACTGCAACTGTTATGGACAGGTGTGTCGCTAACCACCAGGCACACGACTTGGTCGTCCCGTCACATGGTATCATAAAACAAACCATTCCAACAAAAAAGCATCATTGAAATCAGCTCAAAAATATCGGAGTAATCGCGTTACATAACACAAAAAATAATTTGAAAACTCATTAATTTTGGATGGGTTCCTTTTTAAAGAAGTTACTGTCCCTGGAAAGGCATTGCAATATTATGTCAATACCGTGGTTTATTAATACATAGGGCGCACTATAAGTTTCCGGAACTGGCCACTTACTTAAACAATATTTAAAAAGTAATTACAACATTGGAAAACGGAATTCTTTGGTTGTCAAATACAGTTTGTTTCATCTAATTGTCACTTGTTTTAGTTTTGTGGCGTCATTTTAGAAATTGGTTGTCTACATCACCATGGATTTAACTCGTGAAAATTTTTGTAGTATGATTTTCTACGACTTTAAATGTAATTTAACAGCTCAGCGGAGCTTCGCTCGGCTTCAAACTGTTTTCGGCGATGAAGCACCATACAAGACGACTATTTATAGCTGATTTGCAGAATTCAAACGCGGTCGTGTGAATCTCAGTAACGAATTTTGTGATGGTCGCCCGTTCACTGCTGTGAACAATAAAAACATCGATGCTGTGCGCCATATAATCAAAACAGACAGGTATGTGACATACCATGAGATTCGGGCATCTTTAGGCATAGGCATGAGTCAAATACAATCAATACTACACAAACATTTGGGTGTGAAAAAGCTGTGCTCTCGGTGGATCCCACACAATTTGATTGAGGCTCAAAAAACGGATCGCGTCACTTGGTGCAATGCCATGCTTACCAGATTCAACGAAGGGGCGTCAAATTTGGTGTGGGACATAGTAACAGGTGACGAAACATGGATTTATAGTTACGATCCCAAAACAAAGCAGCAATCGAGAGTAGGGGTCTTTCAAGTTGAGCCGAAAACAAACAAAGTGGCGCGCGTGCAAAGTGCCTCTAAGCGGATGATTGCTTCTTTTTAAAACTGGAAACGTGGCTACTGTTGCTTTTGAGAATCATTGTACCGTGAATAGTGATTGGTACACGAACATTTGATTGCCGGAAGTTATTGACAAACTCCGTAAAAATAACCGTATCATCTTCCACCGCGATAATGCCAGTTCTTACACGGCCAGATTTTTCAGACAGATTCATTTGTCTGAATTTTTGAAGGTGAACAACGTTGACCTTATGAGCCATCCCGCGTACAGTCCCGACCTAGCACCCTGTGACTTTTATTTTCTAAAATTAAGAACCAGTTACGCGGTCAACGATTTTCATTACCTGAAGAGGCTGTCGAAGAGTATGAAAATGAAAAAATATGTTTCAGAGATAGTCAAGGAGGAGTGGCATAATTTTTTTCAGAATTGGTTCATACTAGAGAATATTTCGAGAAACAATAAATTCATTTCTGACCATTTATAGTATTTTTTCTTATTCATTCCGAAAATGTATATAGCGCGCTACGTAATTGCATTTAACTTAACACAATTGTAACTGATTGTATAATTTCCAATGTACCACGTGCTTGTGTTAGGAAATTAATAAAAGTTGCATCGATTTTCACAGCGCGAATAATAATATTCAAATAGATTTAATTATGTATATGTCATTACTGTCTCTTTTTGCAATGTTAATTAAAATTTGTAACATTAATCACTAGTGATTCTTTTCAATTTTAATAATAATATAACTGCACTATAATGACTACATATAATGGAAAGAGCACAGATGGAAACTAATTGTTTCAAATACATTGCTCGATTTCGATTCGAAGTTGAAGAAATTCTAAATGTAAAGGAATATCTTTACACTTAGAATTTAAGTGTGACATGAAATTGAATTGTGTGTGTAAATTTATATCATATTTCACAAGAGAAGGGTAAATTATATCGTCATACACGAATATTATCTTCAGTTCTAAAGCAGATAGAGCCGCGGTAATTAGACAGAAATATGCATTTCACACATAATGACAAATGTTTAAAAAAACGAATATTGATATAAGCCCAGTAATAGTAAGACTTTTTTACTGCGGGTGTTGTTGTCACGTAAATAACCTAATTAATTCTGATGTTCAAGTCTTATTACAACCTTAATTTCCGTGAAGGAGAATCGCGGTTCATCTAACGACGCTTTCCGAACATTATTAAAACTAGTAACAAAGTTGGGTGCGAAGAAATATTGGCGTTGATACACATATTGCGTTTCAAAATGAAATTTTTGAATAAAACGACACGTCTTCTTAACGTCGCCGTTAAAGGAAATAAAAATGCGCTAACATTAAATATTTCCTCGGGAAGTTGCGAATAAAGTTTATAGAGTTTGTGGTGCTTCTAGTGCAGCCTGGTTGCTAAAATGAGACTATTTCACTCGTTTGAGTTTGTGTCATTGACCTGTGAATTGTGTCTTCGGTGGGTTTTATAAACTCAGAGAAACCATACGTAGCGTAATTACAAAACTTTAATATTAAAAGCGTTCAAAGTAATATTTTTACTATACTTATTATGATGAAAATATTTCTTAACGCCCTAGTTTTGTCTTGCGTATCATTTTTGGGACGTATCATTGCGCTAAGAAAATGGCGTTGGGTGGGTCACATAAGTCGCAGAACCAACCAGGAACAGAATATTGCTGGAGTGGAGACCAAGGATTGGTACTAGAAGGCTAGATAGACGGATAATGTAGTCAAAGTAACTAGAAAAACCTGGATGCAAATAGCCTAAGACCGGAGAGAACGGCGTGCAAAAAGGAGACCTACGCTCAGCAATGGGTGACAAAAGACTAAAGTAGAAGGAAGTCTCGTCTTGGGTCCAATTGCGAACTTACAAATAATCCTATTTGCTACAAGGCGTCTTCTAGACTAAATCTAACAATGAAATACTGAACGAAATTTGTGACACCCAAATTTGGTAAAAATATTAGCCAGAGAACTTTAGCGCAAATTAGGTTATTGAATTTCAATTTGTTTCAAGCGATTGACTTCGAATCACTCGAATTAATTTATTAAAGCTTTGAACTTAAAGTTGGACAGGAACGTTTGAATCATTTGAATTTATAAACAGTTATACAATTCGGAATTGGAATAGATTAATATTATTATCAGAGTGAATGTAGCTTGAGTTTTTGACGTTGTCTGAGAGCACGTTGTGGTACTTTCAAAGTTTTTAATTGCAATGGATATTTTAGTTAGATTTATGAGTAAAAACTTGTCTTTATACAGAGGTATAAACTCACAACTTCGATGTAATAAGGTTATTTAAAAAAAGACACCTTTTCAGAAGAAATGCTTCAATATTCTACGAACGAATAAAACTTCATAAATACATAATTTGATTCCTCTAACAATGCTTACCTGTTTTTGCCGCCAAGTCGTAATGTAACCATTACTGCGTTCCGGTTTTGGAGGGTGCTGGTAAAATTACTGCCACACTTGTCAACTTATATCTCAGGGTTACGGGTGCAGTGGCAGTGCAGTGGGATTGAAAGCTCTGAGGGGCACTGCAATTATTATGGATAGGCATGTCGCTTATCACCAGGCGCACGACTTGTTCATCCCGTCACTTAATATTATAAAGAAAAAAACTATGAATCAATCCATAGCAACGTTTAACTTTTTCTAGGTCTACGTAATCTAGAACCTCATATCAGATATTAAAAACAAAGAACAACCAAAGCGAAACAGCCAGAGCATTTTATTAGAAGCAGGAAAATGAGAGAAGAATAAGAGTCGTTGTCTACATAATGAGAAGGATACTAATGTACCAGATCTCTACAGTATAAATCTGACCACCAAATTTCAGCTGCAATTCAAACGTAATTTGGTACCGTGCCGCAGTTTGATGGCACCCTTGACGCCTCTAACTTCGCAGAATTAACCCTATTGTATCCGTAATTGTTCTTGGCATTATTTGTTTCCGATTTAGAGCTACGCCGTCCTGGAATAGGCAAGATTGAGCTGATTGAACAAATTATCGAAGCAATTATTCTTTATTACGCATTAGAATTAACAATGACAACACAAAACATTTTTTTTTTATGGTACCAAGAGATGGGATGAACAAGTCGTGCGTCTGGTTGTAAGTGACACGTCTGTTAAAAATCGAAAAGAACTGCGCCCGTCCCACCGAGATATACGTTGACAAGTCCCATGTGCCTGTAATTTCACCAGCACTCTTACCCTTCAAAACTGGAATGCAGTTTCGCTCACATTACTGTACGGCGACAGAAACAGCTAAAGTGGTAGAACTTTCCTGGACGAACTCTTTCTAAAAACGAAATTTTACCGTTTTTTTTGAGATATTTGCATCTCTTTAGACTGTTATTTTTCAATGCAGTAACTGTACTGAATTTTCTTTTAACAATCTTTCGAAATCCCTTTGTAAATTTTTACATCATCCAGTCTCTCGTATCTACATTACGGAGATGAAAGGGCACAAAAGTAAATTTTATTAACACTTAGTCAAAATTTCTTTCTTCATGGATTTATTCAAGCTTTGTAACGCGGAATCGGCTTGAACCACTTCTTCTTCAATTTTTTTCACCTGCATAAAGCTTTTTTGACCGGCTTAATGCAATTCCGAGACAATAATTATGGTAACTCCTTTAATCGAGTAATTTATTACAACGTATTTGGTACAAAGTAACGGTGTATGCATGAGTCACTGCCCAACCGCCTTTTGAATCTTTCAGTATGTAAGCACTACATTAATACGTTATAAACATCCTCAAAGACTCCGCAACCACTATAATGAGGAGTCAGCACAAAGGAAATGAAACAATTAAATCGCGTTTGTTTATTTTTTCAAACAATTCATTGTTTCCTGAATTGAGAACAGACTTAGGCAACTGTTATCCCGACTACGCTATCGAAGCTATAAATAAAGAGATACAAAGACAATAATGAATAAATTTTGATATGATTCAATTTATAACACGAGAGTAATAATTTACTTTGTTATCTCTGATTCAATTTCGTAGTCAACATTAACTAGAAAATTACAGTGAGATTTGAATTCAGCGGTTGAATCGTAACAAATTTTGTACGGTGTATGCTTTGGGGTGTGTGAGGCAAATCAGCGGGGAATTGACGGCTTGGAAATTACAGAGGTTTTGAATTTTGTGCTGTGATTGCAACTATTGCATGTGTTTGTGTAACATGATGAGCTTTTTAGGCGCGTATTAATAAATAACTTTTCAAACAAACCAAAGTTTCGGGCTCTTTACAGATCTCGTGATGGGGGCTACCGGACGTGATGCGACATAGTATTATATAACAGTTTTTTTTGTAATATCAAGTGACGGGACGAATAAGTCGTGTGCCTGACGGTAAGCAACACGCCTGTCCATAACAGTTGCAGTACCACTCAGAACTTTAATTCGCCAAGATCTTAGGGGTACTTCCACTGCGCCTGTCATCCTGAGACATAAGTTGACGAGTCCCATGTGCCTGTAATTTCACCAGCACCTTTATCCTTCAAAACCGGAACGCAGTAATGCTAACATTACTGCTTGACGGTAGAAATAGGTAACGTGGCAGTACTTCTCTGGACAAACTTTCACTAGGAGCTCGAGTGCTACTAATATTTAATCTTGACGTATAAAAGAAGAACAGTGTAATTAAATTTTAAAAAAGACATCACCGCCGTAGGGCTGTTTTATTTTAATAAAAAAAATTAGCACGGATTTGTCCAGTGTGGGAGCCAAGGTGAATCATAAAATTGTAGCTACCAATTGGTGATATTTTTTCGTTTTCTACATTTTCTTCGTCCCTAACACTGTATGCAGTGATACTCTGCAGGCGTCTTTCTTTTCAGTTGATGTCCTCCGTAATGTTCGAATGTCCATTCAAACCAAATTCCTCTAGTCACGTTTACTATAGGTAGCCCCACACTTATTTCGATGCCTACGTATTGCAATACTACACGAAAAATATAAAAACTTTATCAAGCTCTGTTTTATTTTAGAGTCCGATTTGCAACAGCAGGTTTTAGGGTTGTCAATAGCTTTAAATTTTATACTTTATCGAAACGAATTTTCAATATTTTCTAATGAAAAGTCACAAAACTTTAAGTTTGCAGTGGTTTGGTTCTTATATCTATAAGTGAAAATGGTTTATGTCTTGACTTAGGATTTGGAGCAGTTTAACATAAATGCTTTTCTTAGATGATACTGACCATGGAAGAGTTTACCATGGAGAGTGCGATTCTTATTCATGCCTCAAGGTTAATGTACTGGCGTAGTTCAGGATTTTTGAAAAAGCGATTCTAGTGTATTTGAATTTGATCTAATTTAACAAAGTATCAAAAAGACAAAGAATTTGGTATATGAAAACTCCGATTATAGTAAAAAGATAATTAAAACTGGTAGAGGATGAGCTAGTAGAAATATTTGATGAAGAAATTTTATCCATGGAAAATTTATCGATGCCCATCTTGCTAATGAGATCACTCTGATATCATTGCGACCAAACGCTGTATGGGCGTTGGAATCGTGGCGCCAAAATCCCTGCGCTTAATGCCGAGCAATCGTGCAACCCGTGTTAATCGTTGACGCTGTGTCAGCGCTAATCACGGTGTTGAAAGCGTTCGTATAATATAGCTCCTATAATAACTTTTGTTTACTGTTTTTAAAGTCTTTATTCCTTTTTTTTCTTATTACTTATTAACACTGATGAATAAGAAAATAAATCTAATAAGATAAAGTGAAAAACGTTTCTTGTGTTATTTATATTATTTTTTTTTGAATAATTTTAATTTGAATTTTAATATTTTTCCTATGTGCTATTTTGTTGGTAGCCCTGTTCGAAGGCTGAATCGACTGGAGCACCGATTTCCAGTTCCAATTTCAAACTTGTTCTATATTTGAGATGTGACTTCGTAATCAAATGGATTGTTTTTGTTTATTCTGCCACTGATTGCAGTTTGTTGTTGACTTGTTACAATGAGACTCCAGTTGCTCACTATGTGGCGAGACATTTATTTATTTATTTATTTATTTATTTATTTACTTATTTATTTATTTATTTAAATTCACCAACGCTTAATACATTCGGTTACAACAATATTTTACACACATTCGACGGGTATTACAGTTAAAATGTTTATTCAATTACAGGTGAACATGCCATGATATGAGTATGAAAGTCAAGACAATTATTATTAATTTACTGTTAATTTTTTACTGTACTTACATTACATATATTTACTGTATTAACTAATTAAATAATAAAATAACAAATTAAATTACAAAATAAATATAATATACATTACAAATAATATTCACTTATGTGCCAAAAATTACAAACGGAGAATTTGAACCGAGGATACTTTTGCGCAATGGGGGCTGAAAAAGATTTACGTAATACCTTGGTAGACGAGAGGGTATTTTAAACTGTATTTTAGAGAGAAGTTGCGGACTATTAATTTTATTGTTAATTAGTTTATATAAGAATACTAGATCAAGCATTTGACGTCGCAAAGATAAAAGAAATATTTTGAAGGACTTGAGATGGGTGTCGCACGAGACCCTCTTTTTACCCAAACCTCGTAAATAAATAAGATGCCGTAAGAACCTTTCCTAAATTCGTTCTAACCTAAGAGAGTGAACCGCATAATGTGGCCTCCAAGCAATACTCCCATACTCTAAAATACTCCTTACAAAACTATTGTATAATAAAATTCTAGTAGATGGTCTTCTAAAGACTTTGCCAATCCGTATTATAAATCCCAGCATCCTAGATTCTTTTTTTATCATTTGTTCCAATGTGAGGCATAAATGTGAGTTTTTTATCAATTATCACGCCCAAATCTCCAATACTGTCGACCTCATTTAATGTAACACTATTGATATTGTATACAGACCTAAATGGGTTCTCTTTACGAGTAATTGGTATGTAGAAACACTTTGAGGGATTAAGAGACATATTATTATCTATGCACCACTGGCACAAACGGTCCAAGTCCCGCTGCAGAAGTTGTGCGTCATCAGCTTTCTCTATAACTTTAACTAATTTTAAATCATCATCATAGAGAAATGGAACAGAATGCTGAATAACGTCAGGGATATCATTAATAAACATATTAAACAATACAGGTCCCAAATGTGACCCTTGAGGTATTCCAGATGAAATGCCATACTTTTTTTAGGTATATCCGGTATGAAGTATATCAGTTAAATATGATCGAATCCAGTCAAGCAGAGAACCACCCAATCCATACCCTTCAAGTTTGTGCAATAATATCTCATGGAGCACTGAATCAAATGCTTTGCTGAAATCTGTGTAAATTACGTCACACTGCTGTTTATTATCAAGAGCTAAGCTTAGAGTCTCAACAAAGTCTACAAGATTCGTTGTAGTACCACGCGCTTGAATAAATCCGTGCTGATAAGGACTTCAATATTGACTGAAGAAGCTTTGCAAGTACCCACTTACAAGAGACTCAAACACTTTTCCCAAAACTGACAAGATAGAAATGGGCCTGTAATTACTAACCAACTTCTTATCGCCAGATTTGAATATGGACAAAACTTTAGCTGTTTTCCAAATAGTCGGGGAAATGCCACTTTCAAGTGATTAATTAAATATTAAACAAAGAGGTCTCTCCAACTATCAGCACATGAAACAATAAATATAGGTAGCAATTCATCCGGACCAGCGCCCTTATAGGTGTCCAGACTATTAATTTTTTTAAGAATAGTTTTATTGCTGAGAAATAAAGATGTGAAGCCGTCATTATTAAAGCAATACCGTCTGTTAAGAACCTGGCTATCAGAATTTTAAATTTCAGCGTCACCGAAATGAACTGCAAATAAATTGCAGATCTCGGGACCACTGGAGGAACTAATACATCCTTTTGATATTTTTGCTGGATAAGAGTTTGCATCACAGCGTCTACTTTTCACAAACGACCAGAAAAACTTACAGTTTGAAGATATATTTTTTTTAATAATAATAACGCACACACTCAACATAGCCCCGCACTAGGGAAACCCTGTGTCGCGGGTGCCATGGACACACACATAGAAAACCACAAATTACACCCAAACTCACGAGAGAAATAAATGTAGGCCATACACATATTTCTCCCGGCCTGGGAATCGAACCCAGGACCTCTGCATGGCAGTCCGGCATGGTAACCGTTCGGCCACGGAGGCAGTTTATATTATCTTCAACACTGTTAATAAATTTCCTTTAGCTTTCTTTTGTTAGAATTTCACACCTTTTTCTTCAAATATTTAATTCATACTCATCAATAGGTTTTTTGTATTTTTTGTAACGAATTCTGATCTTGTTTTTCTCTTCCAACGTTATAATTAAATTTTTGTTAAACCATTGTGGATACTTATTGTTTTACATTAATGTGAGGTCTAATTAAATTATTGTAAGGGCACTGGGTTCACTTAATTACCATTACTTTAAATATGTTTTTTTTTCACGCTACTTACTTTAACCGGTCCTTTTCATAATTCGTGCTCTAAAGTAGATATTAAAAAAAAGTTTGTAGAGTTGTGGTGCTAACTGGTGATGTAAAACTTCCAATATAATTTCTTTCTAAAAAAAATCTACTCAAAGCTAATAACTTACTCAGAGGTACTATATTTTCAAGTTTAAGCAATGTCGTAAATGTTGGCAATCTTAATAGTACGGGGTCATGAGCAAGTCAAATATTTAAAATTAAATTCAACTCTATAGTGCTTGCAATAAGAGCGTTTCAAACTCTAAAACATCGAGCTTTGTAACTGTCAAGGTGCAGACTTTTACTAAGTTCAAGAATTAAATTATAATAAATTTAAATCAATTCTACCGCCAACACCTCAGAGTGAAAAGTAATTTTTAAACGACCGTTTTTCAAATCGAATTTCAATCAAACGAACTTATTCGGTCACATATCTGTAGGTGAAGAACCTTAAGTTGCGAGAGAAGAGAATGATGTTCTTTAACCGAGTTCAAAAAAAAGGAGGTTCTCAATTCGACTGTTATTTTTTTGTGCGTATATTACGCGATTACTTCCGGCATTTGTGAACCGATTTTAACGATTTTTTTTGGAAAGTGGGTACCTCAGTTTTGGTACATTTGAAAAAAATATTCTACCTCTAAGGGTAGCAAATTAGGGGATAAATAAAGTTTATTGGATTTCAACCACTTTCCGTTAACTGTTTTCTATGAAACTTGGCAAATAGATGTAATTTCACAAAGTTTTGAAGTTGGTTAATTTTTTATTATTCTAATAGCTACATAGTTTTATTTAAAAGTAACAACTTGTCAAAAGCTGATAAAATATTTATCAACTGCATTCACTAGTTGCTTGTAAGCTGGCAACCCTTTTACACAACTATAATTTTACTCCATCTTGGGAAACAACATAATATTAAAAGTTCTAAAGCAATGCGTGTCAAAGTTCATAAAAGTTTGCCGGATCCACTAAAGTCATGCCATTAAATAAGTTTAAGTGTGTAGTAAAAAGCTGGTTGAACGAAAAAACGTATTATTATTAATAAAATATTTGAATAAATAATATATAAATGTTACACTGTTTTTATAATTTCGGAATTTGACTTAAACTTTTCGTAAAAAGGTTTCGTATGACGACGCTAACGCTAAGTATAATGTAAAAGCTTAGAATAATAACGCATAGAATAATAGTTTCATATCAAACGAACTGTCACAAGTGAGGCAAAAATCAAATTCATGTAGGCGTAAGCAACTTGTATCTGCGCTCGTCGGCACGCACACAAATATACAAATAATGATGCCATGGGATAACATTTCCCTCAAAAGTGGGGAAATTGTATCTTGCTTAACTCCTCATTAAGTTAAAGGTGCCTACAGATTTGCCCGACATTTTCGATCAGGTGCCTACAGATTTGCTCGATATTGCCGATCGTTACTGTCGATCGACAATGTCGATCAGGTGCCTACAGATTTGCTCGATTTTGCCGATCGTTACTGTCGATCGACAATGTCGATCAGGTGCCTACAGATATGTTTGGTTTTGTCGATCGGCAATGTCAAGTAACAAGAATTTTCAAAAATTTATTTCTGGTAATCTTTATGGAAATGGCATTTATATCAGAATACACGATGATGGACACGACTTTTCAAATAAATGTAATATGGGAATCATTTTCGAGGTAGTCGAGGTGCTCATTACGAATATGGCACTCATGTCTAAATCCAAGATGGCGGGCACGATTTTTCGAATAATGGCAAGTTGGGTATCGTTTTCAAGGTATTCGGGGGTGCTCATTACGAATACAGCATTTATTTCTAAATCCAAGATGGCGGACACGAGTTTTCAAGTAAATGCAATATGGGTATCATTTTCGAGGTATTTGGGGGTGCTCATTATAAATATGGCACTCATTTCTAAATCTAAGATGGCGGTCACGATTTTTCAAAAAAATGGTATATGCGTATCATTTTCGAGGTATTTGGGGATGCTCAATGTGAATATGACACTATTTGTAAATCCAAGATGGCTGGCACAATTTTTCGAATAATGGCAAATAAATAATGGCATCCCCAAATATCTCGAAAACGATACCCAACTTGCAATTATTCGAAAAATCGTGCCCGCCATCTTTGACTTAGAAATGAGTGCTATATTCGTATTGAGCATCCCCAAATACCTCGAAAAGGATACCCAGAATCAAAATCAAATCAAAATAATCTTTATTTCATAGGTAAGCATTATTACACTTGAAATCGTCACATTGGCTAAACTCTACCGCACGTTCGTAAGGCAGATTCCCCCGAGAAGTATGAGCAAGAAACTCTAGGGGTTGCTCTTTGCAAACAACATTTGTACGCATTCAACTTGCAGAAATGGAGGTCAAATGCACACTTACATTAGAATTAAAAAATCTGCAGCCATCGCGATATTGCCTATTCTCAAAAAATTACGTAATATAATTATTTTGATACAGAATAGCAAAATTGGGCGAAAGAAATTCGTTACTTTGCAACAATTTCGTGTCTTGTTGCAACGAAATTAATTTTCGGTTTTAATGAATGTTTATATTAAAATACAAGTTGAAACGCGTTACTTCCTTGTGGAATGTGATGTTAGTATCTATTTTATGTTTGTCTGACGTATTATCATACTCATTTATCGCACATTTCGTCATTTTTAGCTAAAATTCTTGTTCGTGGTGCAAGTTGACCTTGAGCACTGACGGCCCGCCCGCTCGTGTAGGCCCATTGGGAGCGACTCAATTTGCCTCACTTAGCGTGTGCGGGCTAGGTTTCTATGCGTTATTATTCTAAGTGTAAAAGTTTATTTTTCAGATTATTCCTATATAAAGTACAAAATATTAGGCTGGTTTCAGAGCAGTGCGGATTTGCCTGCGGACCGTCCGCGCAGAGCAACACACACGTGTGTCGTTAGTACATCGTTTTACAGTGACGTGGATTGCTCCGCATGGTCACCCGCATGTTCATTGTAGGCGTCTGCCCTCCGTGAATATCTGCACTAAATTAAATACTCGATTCAGAGCACTGCGGATTCTACGCATGCGAATGGTCCGCAGGCGGACAGTTCGTACGGACTGTACACATAGCTGTAAAACCAGCCTTATTTTAGGGATAGGTTAGGTTAGGTTATACTTTTTAATAGATTTAAGACGTTACCTTGCGCAAATTTATGTTAGTAAAAATGAAAGTAAATTTTTACCTCGCTGGTCTTAGCACTCAGTGAAGATTAACGTGGCAAGTAGCTGCGCTTGTGTTGAATGTTTTTTTCAAGTAGTTATTTTTACCACCCTCTATCGGATTAATTTTAATTAATAAAATCAATAGTCTTTCTAATAGATATCATCAGGTGATTTTGATACCATATGATGGGACGAACAGCCTCATATCTTTCTACATTAGTTTTGATTATAGTGACCCTCCCTACCGACTCTTATGGTATACGAGAAGGGCACTATAACCTGTGCGCGCAAAGGAACCTTACAAGTACAAGTACTGACCCCAGAGTCACTTGTCTTCATCCGGTTCTCGAGAGGCTAGTGCCTCGGGTGAGTCGCCCAGGGTGCACGTATAGTACCTTCATTATTTTCCAGATAGGTATCGGAGCTGTAGGCACGCTCACTTCCCGTTGCGCATTGCACAACTAGCGGTTGCCACCGCTAAGCAGTCGACTCTAAAGTGCACTGCCAAATCTCCTCATTGGTGGCGGAACTGTAAGCCACGTTCACTTCCCGGCGCTGAAAAATGACGTCTCTTCAGTTCCCAAAAACCTAAGCGGCTGGAGGGACCAGAGAATATCTAGCTTAGCCTCTATTAGCTCTCCAGGCTAGTGTGCTAGAGATGCCAGTCGCAGTGTCCTGTGTCCTGACAATGTCCGAACATAGCTTTCAACTTAAAGGGCAACTCACGTGACGGGACAAACAAGTGGTAAGCGACACGCCGGTCCACATCAGTTGCAGTGCCACTCAGAGCTTTTAATTCCCAAAGATCTGAGGGGTACTGCCTGTGGTGTGCCTGTAATTTCACCAGCACCCTTACTCAATATCGGAGAGCAATAATGCTCACATTACTGCTTGGCGGCAGAAATAGGTAGTCCACCTCCACGATTTTAAATAGAGGAAAAACGTTTCGACGTATGCTGAATGAAAAATGTCGATCAAAGTAGCGTAGGCTTAAATATTTTCAACGCAGAGTCTAATATTGATTGACATGAAATCTGATCTATGCAGAACGTAGCTCAGACGATGACAATATAGTATTTACGCGAGGCATATGTTTCTACAATAT
This sequence comes from Hyposmocoma kahamanoa, assembly GCF_003589595.1. Taxonomy (NCBI): domain Eukaryota; kingdom Metazoa; phylum Arthropoda; class Insecta; order Lepidoptera; family Cosmopterigidae; genus Hyposmocoma; species Hyposmocoma kahamanoa. Next base: position 19,468,959 of record NW_020654289.1, read on the forward strand.
TTATTTTTAACCGACTCCAGAAAAAGAAGGAGGTTTTCACTTCGATTGTTTTTTCGATTACGATTATGTTGGGAGTATATTTGCCAAGCTTTATTGAAATCGGTTACCGGAAAGTGTGCAAAACGGGATTCATTCCTAATTTACCACCTTTAGAGGGGGAATTTCTTCAAATTTGAATGGGACCACAAAAAGGAATCATCGAAATCGATTCACAAATATCGGAGTAATCGTGTAACTTACACACAAAAAAGTCGAATTGAGAACCTCCTCCTTTTTTCAACCCGGTTAAAAAGTACCAGGCAGTCATGTGTGAACAGTGAACGAATTGGAAACGAACCGGGTGAAAAAGTGTCGCTCAAAAATGTCAATGAAGGCTTAATTTCAACGAGCACCGAGCCGATGATTGATAGATTGACGAGATCGAGTGGGATCGAATGTTGGTGGGTGCCGTTTGCGTCCAAACAGCAATACCTTTTTTTTCTACTTAACTTTCATGACATTTTCCAGTGCTATACCTATCTACTTTTGTTATGGTGGCACTTGACATGGCAATTTGTATTTGAGTATTTTAGCTGCTTTCATAGCCGAACGATTACCATGCTGGTCGGCCACGCAGAGGTCCCAGGTTCGATTCCCCGGCCGGGAGCAATATTTGTATGACTTACATTTATTTCTCTCGTAAGTTTGGGTGTAATTTGTAGTTGTCTATGTGTGTGTCCATGGCACTCGCTCCACATGGTTTCCTTAGTATTAAGGGCGCATTTATTCGAGACGAATTCCATGGCGCCACGCGGTCGCCGCGCAGCGATGTCGTGCTTAGATGCACGCTGTCATAGCAATATATGCTCTATTTATTCAGCTTTTACGTTTTAACTTAAATGAGCGTCCCGAGCATGATGGCAAGACTGGCTTGTCTTTGGTCTACGCAGCGGACGCGCCGCGGGAATTTTTGTAATGTACGAGTTCATATGAACCCTGCCACACTGAAACGCGCGGCTGTCGCGCGTCGGCCGCGTATCGGCCGTTGTTTCAGTGTGGCGGGGTTCACATCTGCCCGCCACTGTCTCTATATAGCAAAAAATTGATCACAAAATTCTTTTATAAACAGTTAAAATTAGTTAACGTGTAACGTTCCGATAAGTCGATTATCGGAACTTACCCTAACGATGAACAATTTCAATATTCTTAAACAGGGTTTTGATTTTTAGCTGCTTTTTAGTTACCGGAGTCGTACTTTACAAAAATTCCCGCGCCCGGAACGCTTCCACGGCCGCCTCTTTATAGCCTTTATTCCGAGGAATTTAAATGTTCTTGCCTAGTAAATACAATTCAAATTCGCCATTAATGTACGTGAAAGCGTGGTAACTGGGCGCTTAGTGTGTGCGTCATTTATTCATGGGATATATTTGGCATACAATCACCATCTGTAGATAGTATGTGTGGTAAGGCATTTGCCTTGTTCGCCTATTCGACAAATACAGCAAATACCAGCCTGGTCGTTATTTGACGCATATCAAAGGGGTCAAGTACACACACTCTGGCCATATAAATTATTTCAACCATTTATTTTATTTGACCCCATATATATAGACGATCACATTTGTTAGAAACTACATTTGTTTGTCATACGTCGAATATTTTTCCAACTACAACAAACACCCAGCAGCGAATACAAACGGCCATGTGCAGTGCCGTGTTTATGCGTAGCACATTATTTGAAAGTCATAAATGTGGAGTGGTCAGTGTACTCTCGATCAATGTTGATTATAGATGACTAATTATTCAGAATGTTCAGAATTTCTGTCGGTGTCAATTAACAAATTAGCTTTTAAATTAATTATTTTAAAATGGTTAATGGTGAAGTTTAAAACGCTAGGTAAAAATCAATTACAGTTATGAAAGGCACTGTAATATAATTTTTAATTTGTGTCTTGTATTTCAATATTTTGATTACGTGTCTTTATTTTGTTTTCTGTTTTGTCCTGTTTTTTTTTTTGCGATATCACTTCTGTTTTTTCTTCTGCTTAACGTATCGATGTCAAGCACTATAAATGCTTGCCATTGTGGCGAAAGGATTTGCCAATTGGTGTGGGTATTCGCCGATTGTTACCCAGAATTGTATGTCGTGTGAGGAGGCTTCCGTACACACCTTATGGTATTTTTTCTAAATAATATTTTTTATGTAATCATTACAAAAATAATTATATTGAGCGCTTAGATTTTTGCGATTGTTCCACATTGGAAATAGAACTAGTTTTTCGGCTGTAAAAGGTCCGAAACGTTGATTTGTTTGAAGAAACAAATATACGCATCTTTGATCCGAAAAAAAATTTCATTTCCTATAATATGTATTTTCTTCCTTTATTTCTAATATTTTATGTGATGGTAAAATATGTAAGGATATCGTATAGCAAACAATTCGCAACATAATCGGTGTTTTACGATACTGGAAGGTGTAAGAAATATTTTCACTTTGTGTGGTCGTCCATTGAAATGAACGGGGAGTAATTTTGGGATATACGTTCAGTACTGTAAAAGGTGTAATAATGCGCCACCAATGGAAATATCTTTCACATCGCAAATAGGCAAACGTTTGTCTAGTACGATGATTCTCAAAGTGGTCCATATAGACACCCCAGGGGTCCAATGCAACCTACAAGGGGTCCAAGTCAGCGGAAAAAAAAATGCATGAGACATTAATAGTGGCTACGATAGTGGACCCGATTTCGACAAGTTGTGATTAAAATTTGACTTTCCATAAATGGAATAATCCACTTTACATAGATATACATGGTTTAATAGGTAATGTGAATAATATAGGTACAGTCAACGCCCTAAGATACCTGACCCCCTATTTTTTATCGCTGGGAAATGCTTTACGCATACCGCTCGGTTCGAGCTGCGAGCGGTTATGTGTGACTCCCGGGCCATTGCCCAGTATACACACTAAAACCCAGCGGTTAAACCCCACCGTCATAAGGAGGCGTCCATGGATCTGCTTACGCATACTACAGGAATGCCTTGGGAGAAGTTCCACATGAGCGGACTCCGGCCTTCAGGGAGTGCCCCGGGTTAACATAAGGGCACCCTCACACTTGTGAGCGCAGACTTGGAGATAGGGTCACAGGTTAAAGGTTAAGTTTGTTTAACACCTGTCTTAACCAAATAGACGCTTAGGGGGTCAAGAGTCTTGGGCATCGATTGTTCGTACATAATATTTTCTTATAACCGCTCACGCGATGCGCTCATCCTACCGCAAAATGGCGGTTATTTGGTTTCGCAAATTAGAAAAGGATTCAGTTTAAATATAAGTTTTTTAAAATCAAAAATTATTATTCTGCATTGCTAAATAAATACCCTCCGTACTACAACAAAAACATCTCAAATAAAATGCAGTAATACACCGCAAATCCTGCACTTAAAAAGCACTAATAAAATTTTTGGTGTACTTTGGTAAATATGATAATATTCCGTTTGAGTGGTTCTAATGTTTACCATGAAATTACTCCTTAAAGTATAGTTTATAAACATTTATATTCAGGGTAAACTTAAAAAACGCAACTTACGGTATGTTTTCAATAAATAAACACCGACATCACCAGCCCAAACAATAACACACACGATTGTCGTGACGTATTTTTGAAGTTGTTTATTTTTTTAATGACAGACCCAGGCATTAAAAACTTTATGGTTTGCTAGAGTAGTTACCGAAATAGCAATTAGTATTAGTTCTTTTACCTGTTATAACTTCAATATCCGATAAATCGGTATAAAATCATCACCGGCACCTCTAGGTGTGGTATGCTTCCAGAGACGCATGAATCGCGTGAGCGGATAAGAGACATATAAATTACTCGTCGACGTCTTATGTGACAGACGCAGTACCCCTCAGGTTTTTGGCATTTAAAGCTCTGAGTAGTACTAGATCTTTACAACCAGGCGTACGACTTATTCATCCTGTCACTTAATATCATAAAAAAATTAACATGGGTGTAAAGTTTCTCGTTATATGGCTAACCTTATCAAAGTGAGTAGCACTAGATACTACACTACACACACACACTACTTTACTACAACTCAAGTTGATGAATTAGTAAAAAAAATGATATTAAAAAACAGGGGTCTACGTAAAACACAAAAATATTGCCACGTTGTCTACGTGACAGAATAGTTTAGGAACCTCTGGTCAAGTACATGCCTATTCACTATAGCTTTGAATGGCCCTAAATTGTAGCTTTCGGGTAACATAGAAATGACGGTGACGTAATTCATTCCTTAGCTATCAGAAAAAAATGAAGCAAGCGCTTCGTGCAAATGAGTGGTAAGTCAATGATATAAGGATGAAGTGTTGCGAACTTTCCCACCCTTCAATCCGGAACATAGCTGTACCGTATTTCGCATCGAATATGTAGGACAAACGAGTTCTGCACAAATAGAAACTCTACCACCATTCCGTTTAGTCACATTGTAATTCAAAATTGAGGACATGAATTTTGAATAAACTGAAGCCAGAACAGTGGAAAAGAGATCGAGGACAATGAACAATAATAGCGCATTGATGATGGCAGCAAATTATCCATCGATTTTGAACGCCCTAGATACGGAGTCTATGTTCACGGCAGAGTTTGCAATAGTGATAGCCATTTCTGCTATTTTTGTGTTTGGTATTTTGTGCTAAACATTTGTACCATTGTAAATTGACTGTCCCGAGCTTTCAAAATTCTTCTTCTTCTAGTCAAATTAATTTTAATGCTAAAGTACGTTTTTGAATGTCGCGAATTTTTTGTCTTGTTATAACCCTATGTATCGAGCTTATGATGAACTCAAGGTAACGCTCATCTAGATGTTTTTCATTTGAAGATTAATTTACACTAGACGCAATAGCATGTTTCGCTAGAGTTTTAACTTTTAGTAATTTTAAGTTATGTTATCATTATTTAATTATTTAAAGAAATAATTTTGTATTTTTTTTTTAATTTATATTTAACATTAATTAATTTTTTATTGAATTGATATTCAATTATTTTTTTGTGAAATTACTAAAAAGTCGTTGAAAGACTAAGTATAAAGACACGACGCAAGCACATAGAAAAATTCGTGAGGTCCGTTGGTTCGTTCCGTGGCTTAGTTGGTATAGCGTCTGGCACGGTATGCAAGAAGACGTCGGTTCGAATCCGACCGGATCGAAGGAATTTTTTCTGAGTGTTTTTTCTGAGTGTTCGATCTTTGTGTTAATAATTATAACAAACTAGTGGAGTAATTTCACAAAAAATAATTGAATATCAATTCAATAAAAAATTAATTAATACAGTGACTAGCGGCATCTCTCGCCAGGACTGGTAGTTGTAAAGGTACTAACTGGGTGATAAATCTGCAATAGATTTCTCATAGATGGCGCTACGACTAAAAAGTCGTTGAAAGACTAAGTACCAAGACACGACGCAAGCACATAGAAAAAAATTCGTGAGGTCCGTTGGTTCGTTCCGTGGCTTAGTTGGTATAGCGTCTGGCACGGTATGCAAGAAGACGTTGGTTCGAATCCGACCGGATCGAAGGAATTTTTTCTGAGTGTTTTTTCTGAGTGTTCGATCTTTGTGTTAATAATTTAGGAATAACAAACTAGTGGAGTAATTTCACAAAAAATAATTGAATATCAATTCAATAAAAAATTAATTAATGCAGTGACTAGCGACATCTCTCGCCAGGACTGGTAGCTGTAAAGGTACTAACTGGGTGATAAATCTGCAATAGATTTCTCATAGATGGCGCTACGACTAAAAAGTCGTTGAAAGACTAAGTACAAAGACACGACGCAAGCACATAGAAAAATTCGTGAGGTCCGTTGGTTCGTTCCGTGGCTTAGTTGGTATAGCGTCTGGCACGGTATGCAAAAAGACGTCGGTTCGAATCCGACCGGATCGAAGTAATTTTTTCTGAGTGTTTTTTCTGAGTGTTCGATCTTTGTGTTAATAATTATATTTAACATTTTTGTTTTGTTCTCTTCGATCTTGAATTCGCTTGAAGAAATAGGTATGATGGCAGTAAATTTCCTGTGTGGACTCTTACACAAAGAGCTTTATATTATATATAATAACATAGGAGAGCTTGAAATGTATTTCGAGAGTGACATTTCAGTCCATTCACACTGAATAATGTATTTGGGTGTTAATTATTAATATGTGCCCATTATGTCACTAATATGTAGAGTGCATAAATTACATTTTCCGTCGAGGCATATGTAGTGATTTTCTCAAAAGAATTTGTTTACCTTACCTTGGCTAATGCACTAGTGTACAGATGAAAAGGTATTCAATAACAATTAACAGTTTCGGGCGTTACTTTGTAGAAATCCTTGTAAACCCTTTCATGGACACTTCAATGTTCATGCACATGCATGCAAAAATGACGGTATTTTCTTATCTTATTGTTTATGTTGAATTATTGAATTTCGTCAGTACGTTGTCGATACTTCTATATAGACAAGCAGTAGGCGGTAATTACACAGAAAGCCGACGTAAACTGCCTACATAAAACCTGAAAAATGCCTATTGTAAAACTTTAAAAATAGTAGACTATTTTTGACATGATATCAACTAATCCCAATTCAACTTATGATCATTGCTACTAAATGAAACATAAGGTACAACACTCACGCATATATATACATACAGCTACACAAACACATATACACACTCGCAAACAAATGCCACGAACTGTTTGAATTAATGTTTCTTTTTCATACTTTTTTCTTTACTATTAATTTTTTCTATTAATGTTTATCAATATGTTTTCTTGACAAGTTTATGTTAATATGATTATATTCTTCATCAGCCCTCATTGACATGTTTCCCATTCAAGACCATAGGGATTAGGGAGAAGCTGAAAAACAGCGATGCGCAGTGTCATCACCGTGTCAGCGTAAGCTGAGCCTTTGCCTTTTGTCTCAATTTTTTTTTTCTATTTGTTTAAATTAGGTTTTAAGAAAATACTGTACGAGACAATAAATTATACATTATTGTTATTAAATCACATGGAAATGGTACTGTTAAGCCCGTAGTTGATTTTTTGAGACCCAATAGGGAAACGAGGTACCCCATAAGAATCAGATTCTGATATTTGTGTTTACGGTAAACGCTGTTACTGGTCATGAACGGGTTAAACAAAATGGTAATAAATTACTTTGCTAATTCGCAACTTGAAGCATTCATTCATACTTCATTCGTTCCTCGAACCCTGTGAAGGATAAATCGTGAAAAAAAAAATATTGTTGAATATGTAAAATTCAGGAATACAAGATGTTTATTCCCTGAAAAAATGTAGTTAACAAAGAAGATGTTACAGTATGATCATATAAGTTCGTACATTTCAGCAATACTTGGCATACGAACATTATACATGTTTCTTATTTGACTTTTAATATAGCATGCATTTAATATTAACCTTATACAACAGCGTAGATAACAATTACAATTTGATAATAAATTATAAAAATAACGAGTAAAAAATGTAACAAACATTAGTAAAGTTAAAATAATAACGCATACACACACTCAACATAGCCTCGCACTAAGGAAACCCTGTGTCGCGGGTGCCATGGACACACACAAAGACAACCACAAATTACACTCAAACTCACTAGAGAAATAAATGTAGGCCATGCAAATATTTATCTCGGCCATCAATATATATTTATTATAAAAAAAAAAATAATTCAATTAAACGCCTGTGAAATATAATCAACACAAGCGCATCTATTTTGCACAATTGAAACTTCACTGGGTTCAGTTTATTTCCATTTTGTTCACCAAATAATATTTATATTTTTTTAACTTAGAGCAAAATATATCTCTTTGGTTACCTACAACTATAGCGCACGTGCGCGTTTATCTGTAGGGCTAGCACGAGAGCGACATAAAATGCGAGATACTGCTTTTCTCGCGTAGATAATACTAATATGTCGCGCTTCTATATCACTCTCGCGCACGTCGCCTTCTATTGGTATATCCGCTGTTCAGCTTTTAGATTCCGACTGGACAATATCGAACATTGGCGATACTGAACTTTCTAGCAATATTTCTTAGAGCATCGTGCCTTCTATTTCTGACAACGTTATACAGCAATGTAGCTGCAGAATGTTTTCCAGTAATACGAACATTTTCAATCGATAGATATAAATGAAACTATTGTTTTCTTTTTCAAACAAACCAAGGTTTCGGGCTCTTTGCAGGAGCATTAGCCGAGCCCGAATCGTTGGTTTGTTCACCGACTTCAAAAAAGGAGGTTCTCATTTCCTCTGTATGTTTTTTACTCCGGCGTTTGTGAACTGATTTAGAGGATTCTTTTTTTGTTGGAAAGAGGGTACATCAGTATTGGTCTTATTTAAATTTGAAGAAAATATTTCACCTCTAAGGGTGGCGAACTTTCCGGTTTCCCGCACTTTCCGGTAACCGATTTCAATAAAACTTGCCAAATAAACGTAATTCCATGAACTTTTCTGAAGTCGGTTTGTTTTTATAAAAAAGTTATAATATTGGAAAAAACAAATACATGAGATTGAGATTACAAAAAAAAATTAATTTCTAATAAGTAATGAGAAAGCCTAAAAATTTGATATGTATCGAGTTCTTAGGTTTTGTTACACATAGATATGAATCTATTTTTCCGGATTAAATCGCGTATATTATTTGTTTTTTCAAACAAACCAACGTTTCGGGCCCTTTACAGGTCCCATGGTCACGGTTGACTGAGGTGGTACAGTCATTAACTAGTTATGTCTAATATTAATGCAAATCACCTTATTTTTCACTATAGTTACAAAAGTTATTAATTAAATACCTTATTTTTAATTTTACAAAGAAACATTCCAATTTATGCTAAAATTACAAATTATTTTATTGAACGAATTTTTATTATTAAGTTAAATTTATTATTAATTAATAAGAGAAAATAGTGACCATAGGACCTGTAAAGGGCCCGAAACGTAGATTTGTTTGAAAAGAGAAATTGAAATCCAGAAAAATAGTTTCATTTTCTAACTTGGTATGTATTAATCACTATACCAATTTAGTATTTTATTTTTATGATATCAAGTGACGGGACGAACCAGTCGGGCGCCTGATGGTAAGCTATACGCCTGTCCATAACAGATGCAGTGCCACTCAGAGCTTTAAATTGCAAAGACCTGAAGGGCACTGCCACTACCTCTGATGTGCCTGTAATTTCACCAGCATCCTTACTCTTCAAAACCGGAACGCAGTAAAGCTGACATTACTGCTTGGCGGTCGAAATAGGTAAGGTGGCAGTGCTTCCCTGGACTAACTCTTTCACAAGGAGCTCTACTGCTTACGAAGTCTACTTTATTTGAAAATGGTCTTGTTTAAGAAATTTATTACTTTCTCCTTAGCCTTAATAAAAATAGGCTGTGACAGTAATTGACTTCAAAAGTCCCCAATATTATTTTTCCTTTTCATACCGAACGTTTTCATTAAGTCCTTTTTTTGTAGGTTCCGCTTTGTTATGATTTTAATTAAAAGAAATAATTCAAAGCAATCAAATTACGGAGAAAATATCTGAGGAAATAAAACGTATTAATTAAAGTCGGTCACAGAATAGATATTACTTCTCATTCAATTTCATATTAAGATTTCCAATATCAATTTGATATCTAATAAAACTATTTAACATTAGCGGCCCTGTCTACCAGCTTTAGTTCCTCTATTTGAGTACATAATAAATAATTAAAACCTATTCAACTTTAGCCAATAAGTAGTTTTGTAGCAAAAGAGCTGTTTTTAGAAAGAGTTCATCTAGGGAAGTACTGCCACCACCTTACCTATTTCTACCACCAATCAGTAATGTGAGCATTACTGTGTTGCGGTTTTTGAGGTTAAGGGTGCTAATGAAATTACTGGCACATGGGCACACACATATGGACAGGTGTGCCGCTTACCACCAGAGGCACGACTAGTCCGTCCCTTCCATAGAACAAAAAAAGTAGAAGTGGTTAGTTAGTTTCGCACGCGTGCCAACCACAGATATAGAAAAAAAGGGGAGATGTGTAATGACGCTATGTAAGATCAGGTACAGGTTGTGTGCAATTCAAACTTTACGCTCTATTCTCTACTACCATAACTTAAAGATTTTGATTGGGTAGGGCTTAAAACGTAAAAACGACGTAACACAATTTTAAAATTTAACTTACAGTCACTTGGCTAAGAGTTATATTAAAAATATTCCAGTATTTTTTTCATCCTGGTTCAACCAGTCATCATCAGGTGGCGTTCTAGTAAAAATGCTACTAGTATACAATAGCTAACTATTACATGTTAGATGGCGCTGAAACTCATTTTTCGTTACACTATGAACTCACGGAGCGGTTTTCACTCACGCCTGGCGCGGGACCGCGGCTAAGTTATGATAAATAGTTAAGTATGTAAAATTAGTAGCACATTTCACGGCGCGTTTTACGCCTGTAGTGGTGACGGTTGCTCGCGGGTGTCGCGGCGGAGTACTAGTAAAACCGCGCAGGACACGATCACCTGCGCGCTTGGCGGCCGTCGTCGCATAGTGGCGCACGCGCATGCGGGATGAGTTCTCTATTAACCGCGCGACTTGCGATTAACTCCCACTAACTTCGCGGTCCGTTCCGCGATCGCAACGGTTTCGTGCCCGCAACCGCGGCGGCTACGTGCCCGCACAAACTTGCAGGGTCGTGAGTATTGAAATAAAACCGCTGTCCCGCAGCACCGGCGGGCGCGGATGGAAACCGCTCCGAGAATTAATTGTTAACCTTATTAACGTTAAACTGACGCTACTCAACGAGGGATGTGGTCCTACCTAATCGATAGTTAGAAACCATGTGGCTGTTTTTAATATTAAAAAAATATTCCATTTTTCAAACTATACCTACACTGGCACTGGTGTATTATTAAATTAATATAAATTATTATCGTTTTCTTAACGGTGGCCACTAGGCTTTGGCCAGTGTTAGTTTTATACGCATGATATAAAAAATATGGCGATCGTCGGCCAGTGTCAGTTTTCCATTATACGTTACCACGGGTTGGTGAAGCTGACATTGTCGTAAACTCGGACCATCAATAAATTTAATAAATTTTCGGTTGTGTTTTATGAAGGATTTATGTAATTTTCTAGAATTGTCTCTAATTTATTTTGCATGCACATGTAAAATAAAGCCGATTTTATTTTATTTATTTTTTAAATGCATTTGCTATGGAAATTTAAGCAAAGTCAGAAATAGTAATAAGAAAACCAATATTTCGATTTTCCTGCAGCTATAATCCAACCTTCACTTATTTTGAACTCATTGGAAAAACTTAAAATTAAAAGTACTCTAAAAATAATCTATGAATACAATAGAATTTAAATATCTAAATTATCTAAAACATATAAATAAATAAATAAATAAATAAATAAATAAATAACGCACACACTCAACATAGCCCCGCACTAGGGAAACCCTGTGTCGCGGGTGCCATGGACACACACATAGACAACCACAAATTACACCCAAACTCACGAGATAAATAATTGTAGGCCATACAACTATTTCTCCCGGTCCGGGAATCGAACCTGGGACCTCTGCGTGGCAGTCCGGCATGGTAACCGCTCGGCCACGGAGGCAGTTAAATATACACATACATTTTTCTTCAAGCAACAGCAACATACAAATTGACGTGAAATTGAGACGGTTGTCCGAAATATGAGTTGTGTTAAAGTTACTCGAAATAAAATGTTTAGTAATAATAATAATAATAAAATTAAAGAAATCAATTTAACGTGAATGCTTTTCGCTTCGATATTTTCGGGGCTTTAATTACAAAAATCATAGTAAGAAATTCAAACATTTCAGTAAAAATTTATTGTCGATAAACATTAGTCATCGTAAATGAACATCACTGTATTTGAGTCACTCAAATTTTTACAAGATGTATCGATATAACTTGGCATTTTCATGTTTTACGAGAGGTCTTGTATGTACAATGATCGCCATGTCACTGTGGCGATGTTTGTAGGCGTGTCACCTCGATATGATCATTTTGATCTGTGATTTTGATTATATCGAGGCGACACGAACCACGCCCCCATGCTAAATCTCCCCTTTTTTTCTATATCTATGGTGCCAACTATAGGTCTCTTAGGATCTATGTGAGCTCAGTTCTGTGTGTCAATTATTTCGTGTAAATTCTATAAAATCGTAGAAAAATGCCTTATTATGCTGTTTTGGAGTACAAATATGACAGCCGCACCAAAAATATCACTCGTGGTGGTATTTCATTTTATCGGTAAGTTTTATTTTAATAAATTTTCAATTTTCTGTATATCAAAATCATTTTTTCGTTACAAGAAACGAAAGTAAAGCTTATACCCCTGCAATAAGGTCGCTTCTTTTTTGGGGAACTAAATAAATAACTTCAATTCGTCCTGATTCAGCAATTAGCCGCTAGATGGCATTTAACTTTCAACAATATGCCATCAGGGTAAAGTTTAAATCATATTAAACATCCATAATTTATTATTTCTTTCTAAATTTGAAACTACGGCCAATCATTAAATTAAGAACGTGTGAGTTCTGGCGACATCGGTTCCGATAGTAATCGAGGCATACGGCACTTCCATTGTTGTTTTTCTTCCGTGGCCCCGTCGCTTGGTACGATAAAAAAAATGTCACCTACTGAAACAATGGAACTTTTTTGCGAATCTAGATCTCGTATGTTATTCCAATGCGACGCAACCTTTGACGAGTCCCATGGTCACGGCTGACTGAGATGGTAAAGTCATCAACCAACTGGTTGACATAACTATGTCTAATATTAATGCAAACCACACTATTTTTCACCGACTTCAAAAAAAAGGAGAAGGTTATTATGTTCGGCTGTAAGTATGTTCACAGTTATTTTTAGAGTCGATGCCAGGCAAGGAAAGAAAAGCAAACACATACCTTAATGGATTTTAATGCTATACAGTAAGTTTGTAAACTTGTCTTGGCTGGTACTGACTCCAAAAATAACTAATTAGATATTGTAAATATCTAGGTATCAATATATATATTTTTTTAATAAAACTTCAAACCGATCAGTAGGTAGCACATGCCAATAATAATATTTAATTCAAATTATAGGTTTGGACAAAAAATGTCACGTTGTAATTGTACTAATAAACTGTAAATGTAGATTGATTAATAAGTAATTACAATATAAAACGAAATAAGACTATAATGAATGAAAAGTATTATATGTATTTGGACTAAATCTGCATTTTGTAATTTTTCGGTTTTTAGTGCAGAGACTGTTTGTGGTTTTGAAGTTCGTTGAATTATTTCTTTCAATAGTTAGTTATGAAACTATAGTTAAGAAAGTTATTAATGTAAATATCTTATTTACCAAAAAATATTTCATTTTTCGCTAAATAATTATGTTTAACAAAATATTTTATTATTGATACAAAGATCCGGCTGGACTGGAAACAGCTGCCTGGCCAAACCTGGGTATTGCTCTCCCAATTGAACTACTATAGTGTCACAGTTTTGCTTTTGTGTTCACAAATACGTTTACACTTTTTGAATAACGAATGTGATTTTAAGCGGAGTTTAATAGTGTTGAAAGAGTTATTATGGATTATTTTAATTTAGCTATTCAGCCCCCGTATCATGGCTACGCATTATAGTCGCGACACGCGAGATAAAATTGAAATAAGCGCACGCTATTGGCAATCTAAATTAGATCTGATTGAGACAGCCAATAGCGCGCGCTTATTCCAATTTTATCGCGCATGTCGCGAATATCATGCGTAGCCATGCTACGGGGGTTGTACTTCTTAAGTTTTTGAACTCGTGATGATAGTTTTGAGGTAGCGGGTGAGTTTTGTGTGCGATGAGAAAAATAATTAAAAATAAATGTAATATATGTAATAAATAAATATAGAGGGAACTGTGCCCGTAGCATGCAAAGTATGATAAACCAACCCGTAACATATTTATTTCAGTTGATATAGCTGTGTTGCCATTATTAATTTTTTTTATTGCGAATATTGAATCGGTAAGATCCGTACTATTCATTAGTTCTTTGTTTATTTGGTAATGAACTATTGTTATACATTTTGAAGAACAAGGATAACAATATGAAATTTTTTAATCAAAAAAGTTTATTCATCGCCCCGAAGATGATGCAACAAAAAACGGTTTTAGTAGTTTTTAAATTTTTACACATTATTTTACATTATATTAGTTTTTATTTACGTATTACTCTCATGTATTGAACTGTGTTAAAAATGTTCTGCTCACTTTTTTCCAAAAATTTATTTATATCAATTTGTTTGCTTTTATTATTTCTTTTTCTCGTTGGTCACCCTCAATTTTTACGTTGATTAAATTACTGTTCAGAACTGTTGAAATGTTTTAAAATCAGCTGTGATGTTGTAGCCTTGTTTTGGCGCGGCGCTCGCGATGCGACAAAAATATGACGTCACGGTGCTCGCCATGTTAGCTAACGTAATAAAATTTTAAGAAGGTTTATCACTCAAATTTGACAGCGAATTGTGGATATAAGGGCTTTATCGCGGCAGTATGTTACGGGGGCAGAAATAATGAATACCTAATTGCGCAGCCACGCATTAGATGTATATTATTTACTTTCTATGTAATCTTATACGCAACCGAGAACCGCTAAAACCATTCTCAAATACGGATACGAAATATTATGTCCCAATGTCGAATGCAAATGGTCCCAAGACGGGAACGGTTAAACAGAAAAAGTTGCGAAATGTTGGCAAAAGAGTGGCAAAGTTTAGCACAAACTTTTCGTGTTATCCCAGACAGGGGACGATAAATCACAACAATATTGTGAAAATTTACTTTTTTCCCGCTAGAAGGTGGCGCGAAAAGTTTTCGCGATAAAATTGGCAGGCCCTTCGCGGCGAGTCGTGCTCGCGATTTTATGGGGCAAGTCTTTAGCTGTAATGTCCCAAGTTGTTTGACTAAACATGCAGAATCATATTTCACTTTCTTGATTATGTTTTATTTGCTATAGTAGTATAATAAAACGCTATTACACTTAGATATAATGAGGAAAAGTATAATAAGAGCGCACTATGATATCGAAGATGATTTAAGTGACCACGACAGAAATGGAATAGTATTTTATGCAATAGTGGCGTAAGTAATGATTAAAAATGACTTGGACAAAAGTGTTGTATGCACATTTGTCCGAGTCATTTACTCGTTATATTATTTAAATAATGTATATTTATACCAATATTTAATGTATATTTTGTTAACAATCCATGGCAACAAAATCAAATGAAAACAAAACGAACGCTACAATACAAAAACCAAAGGGGTAGAATAGAAGTAGCCAAGTACCGCTTATATTTTAACCAATATTTTTTTACAAAGGTTTATGGCCCGGTTGCAAGACCGTTATGCCAATTTAACGAATCAAGAGGCAGTAGAGCGTTTGAGTCTATTCATATTTAATATTTGAATTAGTGAAAATATGACGTTCATTTTTTGAGACTCATTATAGTTCCGTGTACAGAACTATAATTAAATTTTTCAGTTCTGTAACGAGTACCATAGACAATAATAAAATTTGAATTCAGAACTAAAAAGAGCCCCTTTGTGATCTGGTTTATGAAATTGTAATTGATAGACTAAAATATAGGAATAGCAAAATACTTTGATGGTATGCTTATTAAGCGAATTCAAAAAAGGAAGATGTTCTCATTTTTTTTGTATGTGTGTTATGTAGTTACTCCGACATTTGTTAACCGACTTCGATGATTTTCCATTGCGCAAAAGTGTTGCCTGCTTGCGAGCAGCTAGTGATTGCAGTCGATAAATATTCTATCAACTATCGAGTGAATATTGGTCACACTTATGAAATAAATAGCTGAACTTGTTTCATTGGAATTGTAAATTTTTGTAAAGTCGTACATACATACACTGTATTTCGAACTATGTTTATGAAAAATACAAAGAGAAGACATATTTTAAAGTTTTCCAGCTGTTCTTGTTAAAATATACAAGAATAAAAACTGATCTCGATACTGTAGACTGACTATCAAAATAAGAATAAAGGAGGCAATAACGCTATTAGTAATCATTAGAACATCTTAACATTCACAATTCAGTAGTTTTTGTTAAAATTTTATCTTGTTTCGCAACCTATCGATAAAACTGTCGACAACAACTACATAACTATTTAAAATTTTGTTAAAACTGGAAACCCTGCATTAGTCATTTTACTCCGTCTTCAAAAAAGACAGACTATAAAAATTTAAAACGCAAAGTTTTTTTATGAGAAAGTTATTATATGGATCACAATTTATTGAGAAAACGTGAACAATGTCAACCTCGACGTACCTAAATCAACCAGATTGAGGATATCCTTACAAACAGCCACATAAAAAGTGCCTAAAATAAAGGAGTGTTTATCAAAAAACTGATGCTAGTTGAGAAAGTGAAAAAGATGTCGAGTTAGAGGTGGCAGTGGGACAGTACCGTGATGTTATGTGTGAAATACAATATCAAACATTGCTCTCGTTTAGAATGAATGAATGAAATGTTGCTTTATTTTTATATCACAAACAGGCTTATAGGTTAAAATGGAACAGAATAAACAAATTATGATCCTTCCATTCGTCTTCCATTATCATCCTAGTTTATTTTCAAAGTTCTATTTATAATAAATAAATCCACAAGTGTTCTTGAAAACATAAATCTTTTTTTATATTTATAATACTACATACCTACTCCTAATTTTTCTACAAAAATCTTCTAATATGATCTTTTCTTTACCACAGTACCACCCGACATAATAAGTGATGATACGTCAGGAGACGTATCAGTTCAAGAACTGGAGAACGCCACCCTGACCTGCAAGGCGACTGGTCACCCACCTCCGAAGATCACATGGAGGAGAGAAGATCATGAGCCTATACTCCTGAAGAAACCTTTTTCTAAAGATTTTGACAAAGGTATGTAACACTGCGAAGTTTCTTCCACATTGTTATGGAACACAGTTTCCTGCTTAGGTACTGATTTGTTTACTGAATACTAATAACTAGAGCCTATTCAATGCGAGAGTGCGCATGGTCTATTGTTATATTTCGTCATGGACATCGAATGCGCATTTGTTTCTGATAAATATAGTAAAATCACATACACACAACTTTGTATTCATTGTCCCAGTTAAATATTCCTGATATTGTGTATATAAATGATATTAACCACATACAAAGGACGATGGAAACATATAAATTTCAGGTTTTATTCAAAACCTTTAACACCTTAAATTAAAATAAAAAAACTACTGTACTCTCTGACTGTACTCCAAAGAGTCTTTTTATAATTTTTTTTATAATATTATCAAGTGATGGGATGAACAAGTCGTGCGCCTGATGATAGTCAGATAGTTCCTCGAGGGAAAATCTTGTACCGCGATTTAGAAATTAATAAAAATGCGCCCACGCCATCTAGCGCTCTGCGGCGGAACTTAGTAATAATAACGCACACAAACTGGTCCTAATTTGACATAAAGACGCAGTTCGAGTCCAGTCATATTGAAGGAATGTTTCTTTGTGTTATAACTTTGTAGTATATTTACGCAAATAAATCACTAGTCACATCTGAACACGTATAATTGTACATCGATATAATTTGTATTTTAATTTCGTATATTTTTAATGCAATACAATTGTATTCGGGAAAAACAAATCTTACAACACAATCAAGTAACAAAGCAAAAAATCTGAGCTCAAACAAATGGAAAATTTTCTTTTCTCGTGTCGCTAATAAAGCCGGCTTTCTTGTGCAAATATTCCACTTTATCTACACTGCTATAAAGATCTTAATTTGATAATACGCTTTTTTGCTTTTTAATACATTTCGGGCTAAATTATGATGCGTACTTTATATGAAAATATTTATTATTTCTTTATTTTTTATTCTGGTATAAAAAAGTAAATAATCAGATGGTGTATATAAAGGAAACTTATTGCCATCTGTAGATAGATATTTGAGATATTGAAGAAAAAGTTGCCAGCCATTGAATATTAGGTTTTGATATGCCTGTGAATAGCTGTCCTTATCCCTTGAAATGTAAAACAATCATAATTAATTAATGAATAAAATATTCTTTATTGCGCATTAAAAATTTCAATCATAATACAGAACAGTTATGTAAGTATCACAGAGTAAGCTAATGTACAACAGGTAAGTACATGGTAAAAACAGATTACTTAGAAAAAGACAAAATTCTTTTTATGAAGACAAATTTATTAAATCCAACAAAACGATAGGGAGAGGCCCTATAGACGCTAAAGAATAATTTTAATAATAGTAAAAAAACGTCTGAAAAGTACCTATATTTTAGTTATACAGACAGAAATATTTAATCCAAGAGCAAATTAATTTACTTCAAGTCACAAAGCCACTCTAGATTCAACAAAATATTTATTAGTTATTAGAAATGTGCGATTTTGACTTGAAAAAAAGAATAAAAAATTGAGAGGTACTTAATTATTTGACTGAAGACATTGACTTACAATTATATGGACGTCGGGTCCGCGCTAAAAAGTGTCCGAACTTATAGGGGGTTAAAATCGTATACAGAGCGTCATTCACGCTTTAGTCTTCGTTTGTTCGACTGACAGCGAAGCAAGCAAAATTAGACAGTATTGCGATGACATTACAATTTAAATTCAACGTTTTAGCTTTTTCATATTCCTTTACATGTCACTACGTTTAAATAGGTTGACTTGGGACATTTTTTTCGTGGTTTTTGCATTAGACCCGTCGTCCATTTATTTGTAAGTCAATGTCTGAAGATTTATGTTTTCTAATATCAAAAAGGATAAATTTACAGGGTTATTGACCGTACAGTATGTCTCACTGGCGTGAAACCACATAGTTCACTGCCAAACCTTCAAGTAGCAGAAATAGGACGGAATCTTCTCAAATACTTGAGTACCATTCGGTGCCGTATAAATGCTACAGCGGCAGAAAGCACTAATAATTCAAAATATATGAAATGACTTATACTATTGAAGTTAACAAAACGATAGCGCGTTTCAGAGTACAACTAATGCCATTTAGCAGTGGCGTGATGGAACTAATTGCATGTTAAAGTTGTGCTTGTTACAAGAGTAGTTTGATTTCATGCTGAAACCAAATTTCTTAAATTATGACTACAAATAACACCCTAACAAACTAGAGATGCTACGTATTGTTTCTTTGGATAAATGACTGTTTATGATTTATGATTACAAGCACAAGTAAAAGTAATCATTACCGCGTGCGCCTTCGGCGACATGTTACGATAACATTGACTATGAAAACGCAACGAAATGTTGCTTTAAAAATATACTTTAGAATTTAGAATATTAATCTGAATAGCAAAGTACTTCTTTTTTTGTTAAAGAATATATTTTCTTAAAATACACCCAAGAAATTTTGAATTCATTTAAGATTATTTAAATTTGATGTAAGAGGCAAAAATTTCTTGATGTAAGTAATGTCCAATTAATTGATTAGAAATGAAATCAAATCTTGAAGTGAACGTATTTGTCTAAAACTTACAATAAAGTTAAGAGTAAAATTGTATTAGAAAAAGATAAGCAGCACTTTTGTAATGACAATATTTTATTACTTTTAATAAATATTTTTTCAGAATTAGCGAATATTTTGAGAAATTGCTCCTTCCTATTAGTAGATATCCTTTTTTTCTGTGTTGCAATTTCTTCCAGACAGCCTTAGGGTAGAAATTTAAGCGCTTGAAAGGCGTTTGCTATAAAAGAACATCTTCCATTAATCCTTCACACTCACACGAACATCTTCCATCTTCTGTTTCAAATAACTACACCACATATGAATAAAATAAATATATAAATAATACTTTATTATGCAGTCCTATTTAGCTTTTAAAATTTGGTAGGATCTTTGTAATCAGGCGAGTACAGAATCGTAGCACCACACCCCCGTTCGTTTCTTCATAAGTTTTGATTATAATGACCTTCCCTAACGACCCTTAAGGTATACGCGAAGGGCACTACAGCCTGTGCAAGCACAGAGACCTCAGTCAGGTCCTGATCCCAGATCAGCCTGTTTGTAAAGACTTTATCCGATTCTCAGAAAGCTATTGCATTGGATAAGCTGCCCCGAGTGCACGTACACCAACCTCCCTATTTTCCAATCCAAATAGGTAGGTACCGGAACTGTAGACACGTTTCTTCCCGTTGCGCATTGCACAACTAACTTATACTTGAAAACAGAAACGCAGTAATGCTTACATTACTTAGTGGCAGCACTTACCTGGACGAACTCTTTCTATTGTCTCCGGAGTGAATTCACGAATACAGCTTCTCTCAGCTTCAGAATGCAGCATCTTCATCTTTCTAGCCGTTCTCAAGTAGGCCTCGTTCAGTTTCTGCCATTTCTCTCGGTTCTGTGCCACCTATTTCCAATTCAATCCCACCACTTTCTTTATGTTATCCAACGCATCTGCGGTCTCCCTTTGGGGCTTTATACCTTACGTTCTTGGTATGGTTAGGAAACGAGGTTCTGGACATAAAGTCCGTAGATAGTGATAAAAAAGTACGCCGAATCCCACGAACATAGACTTCATCATCACGTGAACATAGAGGCCATACAGCTACTAAACAATACAAATATAGTGCGAAGACTACATAGAACTAAACTTTTTGAAGTGGTTGAAAAATCAAATAGAATCCAACAATATGCACATAGAAAAATTCGTGAGGTCCGCTGGTTTGTTCCGTGGCTTAATTGGCATAGCGTCTAGCGGCGCGATTTGCTAGAAGACGTTGGTTCGAATTCGGCCGGATCGAAGAATTTTTTTGTAGTGTTCTTTGTAGTACTATTTAAACCTTTTGAGTTAGTGTGGTTAAGTGAATACAATAAAAATTAGTGCCAGGGTGTTGAACATGAACGAATTATAAATTTAAGGCTTTATTTGGGTTTATAACAAATTAAAAAAATTGTGTTGGATGTAGTACATGATTATGCTGGTCTATTACATTGGGCGGATAAACTGTAATAACACATATTCATTAGGGGAATTAATAAACAAAAAGAGAAACACATTCAGGGTCTCATTTGCTGTTATATTTACAATATAATTTCCATGTGGAAGTCCGACATGTGACGTCGATAAGCAATGTCTATCTTTAGACATGGTTTTGTAGTAAAATCCTTGAAATTGTTTAAATAATTTGGCAACTTTTACAAAACTAACTTCTAAGTACAACACGTAAAGTCGAAAATAGTTATGTTAAGTTCATGTGGAGTGGGAAGGCAGCTTAGACACAGGTGTGTTTAGAAAATTAGTAACATACGCGGCTTCTTCCTTCTTACCGCAACAGTGATGTTACAGTAGTTATTTTAGCTTTAGGAGGATTCTCTTAAAATAATTTAACGTCAAATATTAAATATTTTGGCACTATTTATTAGCATGTATTTAAATGATCATATTAAATTTGCAAAAAGCAGCAGACAGAAAACTCTAAGCAGTTATTTTGTTAATAATTGACCCTCTTTCTCTGAGACATAAAATAAATTAAATTAATGGATATATTAATCTGTTCTTAACTACTCAAAAAATGTTTGATTTGTCTAAATTAACTTTGATAGTTTTATGTTGTGCCTCAAAACTAACTAAAAAAAATATTTAAGATAAAGTAACTGTTTATTATATTTGTACACTAATATATTGTATCATAATACTTTGACTTGAAAACATGTTCGGAAACGCAAGCAAATGGCTTCTGGCACTCGCCCGCCGCTGCCGCGACACGTGGTGCTTTTTCAAATACTATCCTATAACCTACTAAATGAAGGGTGCAACCAAGCAACCAAGATTTATCAGGAGATCAATATCAAAAGATATACTGGTTATGAATATCATCACTCGTTAAAAGAAAAGACCAATAATAAAAAAGAGGATCAAATATTATTTTTGAGTACCAAATATTGATTAATTTATGTTTAAACATAGTAATAGTATTACCTTGAATGCAATTCATTTATAATTTATCTGTATATCAAGTAATATATACAAACTATCAAATATAAAAAAATGTCGTTTCTTTAAAAAAGTGCACATTTACAATAAACCAGTATATTTAAGGATTAAATAATATCTCCTATTTTCTTGCTGTTCTTATGACAAACAAATTAATGCTAAGCTTTGATGGCGACGTGGTAGTAATCGCCGTGTGTAGATATTCAGGCGAGAGTAAATAGGCATCATTTAGGCTCTATCATCGACCTCATCACCACTTTACATCAGGTGAGATGGACGTCAAATTCGCATTTATCAAAAAAAACCTTTGTCTTTTTTATAATAACAATAATAACACACACACTCAACATAGCCCCGCACTGGGGAAATCCTGTGTTGCGGGTGCCATAGACATACAAATAGACAACCACAAATTACACCCAAACTCACGAGAGAAATAAATGTAGGCCTTAGAAATATTTCTCCCGGCCTGGGAATCGAAACTGGGACCTCTGCGTGGCAGTCTGGCATGGTAACCGTTCGGCCACGGAGGCAGTTATAGTTATAACATCAAGTGACGGGGCGAACAAGTCGTGCACCTGATGGTAAGCTCCACGCCTGTCCATCACAACTGCAGTGCCACTCAGATCTTTAAATTGCAAAGATCTGAGTGGCACTACCACTGCGCCCGTCTCCCTGAGACATAAGTTGACAAGTCTCATGTGCCTGCAATTTCACCAGCATCCTTACCGTTCAAAACCGGAACACAGTAATCTGACATTACTGCTTACTGGTAGAAATAAGTAAGGTGGCAGTACTACACTGGACGAACACTTTCACAAGGAGCTCTATTGCTACTAGAAAGTTAAGCTTCTAAACATTTGCGCCTTCTTTTTTAGTCCTGATCGTGGCCAAGATTGGTTGATTATGTTTTATTACACTTATTCTTATAAAAAGAAATTGTTCTACGACGAAAGACGTACTAGCATTTCAGTGACGTCAACTTCGGTATTGCCATCAATTTGTGTGAGAAATAATGACACAAATTGTGTGTGCTTTTGATAAATCGAACTATTGGTAGTAAATCAATCTGTCAATAAAAAAGATATAGCTCATGTATACAATGGGAATAAAAGATAATACAATGCCTGCCTACGCGTTCATTATGAGAAAATGCCATATGTCGTATAATTTGTACCGTTTTATATAGTAGAGTTATTAAATTTGATATTTCAATCAAAACCCTATGATAACAGTTCAATATGTACTTGCCTTAGTTAGTTTTTTACGAGTAATAGGCAAGCAAATAATGTTAAGTGACGTAGTGGTGTAAATTAGAGCTATTTTTTATGATATAAAGTGACGGAAGACCACGTCGCGTGACTAGTGGTAAGCGACATAACTGTCCATAGTAGGCATGGGCAGTGCCACTCAGAATTTTAAATCACAAAGATCTGAGATCGAATCATCACATTACTGCTTAATGGTAGAAAGAGATAAGGTGACAGTACTTCCCTGGACGAGCTCTTGCACAAGTTGTTCTACTGCTACTAAATTGCTTCCTTTCCTCGGCTTGAAAACGCCCAAGCATCCTAGCTTAATTATAACTAAGAAGTACGGTCTTGTGATGCGAATTTCTTACTTTCCTCGTAAGTAGTTGGGTTACCTATCAGTAGTTCGTAATTTTGAGAGGAAAATGTTTTACTTTTAAACTTTTTTTTTGGTAATCCGGGGGAATCTGCTTGCAGATACCCCGGCCCCGCAAGGGGCAGAGCCGGGGTTATGTGGGACTGGATTGAACCCTGAAGGGGAGCAGCCCGACCGCACTAAACCCCCGGAGTATTCCTTCTCTCCGCTGTAGGTGGGGGTACGGGTGTGTTGTTGCACTCGTCCGCGCACCCGCGCGGACTCTCCGAAGAGAGTCCCTTGGAGCGCCCACCACGGGCCAGCCGCCCAAGTTCGGCCGCGTAGGGACGAGCTTTTCTTTTAAACCTAATCGTGTCTTTGCGATAAACATTCAAAGTATCCTGAAAGAACAACTGTTTCGTTATAATTTGGTTTTCTATGTAATCGTAAATTCGAAACGTTGTTTGGTACAAAAAAATTTTCGACTTTATGATAGGTTACCAATAAGTTGACCTCGATTTTGTTTTGCTATACAACAACACCATTTTGTTCTACACCAATAGTTATTATCGATTTGAAAACCTTTTACAAAGAAAAACGTTTTGAAGAATCCACTAAACATTATTTATTATGATAAATAACTAAACTGAATATGGGGCCACTTAGCCCTTTATGGCTGTGGTGACATTTGAAATAAATTATTCACGACTTATAAGGTCATATTTGGAGCCGAAACCAATTGTCAAAATACATGGAAATACTCCACAACATGTCATAATGATTATAAATGATAAGGTTCAATAAAAGTGGATTAGTTAGCTTGTATTTGATTTACATTTGTGTTCAAACTGAATTGTAAAACGTTTGTTTTCAACACCACATTCTTAATATAGTTTGTTTTGGCAAGCAACTTAGATTTTATATTGATGTATGTATACTTAGTTTTTTCCGGATTAGAAAAAAACGTTAGTAAAGAAGCAGTAAACAAAATTACACTAAAGGAAAACATCGTCAAAATTAATGATGTTGATTTTTATTGAATATTTAATTTTTTGTGAAATTACTCCACAAGTTTGTTATAATAATTTATACAAAAATCGATCGAAATAGATTAAGTACGTAAAGGTAGTAATTTTTCATTTAATTTCTAGTAGCGAGATGAGACTTACGTATGAGAATTTTGTTTCACGGTATATTTATTTAAATGCTTTGCTTTCAAAACGACTGAGTGAAATAGTGCCTGATAAAAGACCCAAAAATTTCCTTCTGTCTAATGCTAAGAATACGTAGTATAATTGTGCTCAATAACTCACTTACTAGAGAGAGACTAGACACTGAAATGTTATTGTTACGATCAAAAATAAGAGTACCTAGGAATAAACAATGTAAAAGCATGGTAGTGGTATTTTATTTTTAGACATCTTTGATATCTGGCACGTGTAAATTATTGTGCCTTACTTTAGTAGTGAAACAACGTATTTTGCTTGGGACGTGCTCCATTTGTTAGATTCTTGGAATACTTAATACATATTTGTAATATTTTGTTTTTTCTTTCTTAGTGGAGAGCTACGTGGGCAGCTCTCTGACGCTGTGGCGCGTGGATCGACGACAGATGGGCGCGTTTCTTTGCATAGCTTCCAACGACGTGCCTCCTGCCGTCAGCAAGCGGATCATCCTTCTTGTCAATTGTAAGTTTTCTTCATTAAAATTGTAAGTATACTTATACTATAGCTATTAAGTCAACATCTCTGGTAGTTCAGGGTTCAATTGTGTCAAAAACGCTATCATATTGAAGATCTAATTTTCGTTTTTTAATTATAGAATAACTACAGTCAAGCCTGGTAACACTTTTGTCATGTTTTTACGGCCTTTAAAATAAAAAAGTCGGTAAAAATGAAGATAAGTTTTATAGAATAATGAGAATTACTTCATACTCAAATTTAGAATAACTTAACTAAAATGACAAATTAGAAACAAACAAATGTTGGAGATAATTGCGCTTAAGGGGCCGTTCAAAATTATCTTGACTTTTGGGAATCTTTCAACCGAGTTATTTTAGACAGGGAAAATCCTTCTTCATTGACAATTTGACTGACTTGAGTAAGATTATACTCGCATTTTGAATGAAGAAAACATAGATCTGTCAAACTAAATAAACTTGTCATAACAAACATAGGGATACCATATACCAATTACCAGCTACCAACGAGTACAAAAAGAAACTGAAGCACACACGCTTTTCATTCGTTGAACACCGCGAATGGAAAATGGCGCGTAACTTTCAAAACTTTTTTAATAACTGTCAATGTTATGTCACATTTGACATCTAAAATATTTAGTCTTTCTTTGTTTTGTAGTCTTTATTAGGGTTTGCACATAACGATATTATATTAATAAATAAAAAAACTATAAATTGTACACAGAAATATTTTAAATATTTTAGTGTGACGCAATCTGATGTATCGGCTTGTGCTATCTGTTTCAAAGGTGTATGAAACAGATACCGTTCTGACGCGTCACGGTATGACATGTCAGACAAATGTAAAGCCGGGTTGGTATTTTTGTATGGAATTGCACTTCTTGTCTAATTACACTAAGGTAACCGGACAACCGTCAGTAAATCTAATATGTAGATAGACAGAATGTTTGTATTATAAAAACGAGGATTCAATCGATATTGTGAAATAATTTGTAGTAGCAGTAGAGCTCCTTGTGAAATAGTTCGTCCAGGGTAGTACTGCCTTACCTATTTCTGCCGCCAAGTATTAATGTCAGCGTTACTGTGTTCTGGTTTTGAAGGGTAAGTAAGGGTGCTGGTAAAATTACAGCCTTGTAAACTTATGTCTCAGGATGATGGGCGCATTGGCACTGCCACTCAGATCTTTGCAATTTAAATCTCTGAGTGGCACTGTAACTGTTAAGGACAGAGTACAAACATCCAACACGCAACGTGACGTTATACGCAGGGAAACAAAGAAACGTCACTGTATTCATTATATAAATTAAACAATGTACACACTCATAGCCCCGCACTAGGGTGCCATGGACATATGCTTAGGCAACCACAAATTACACCCAAACTCACGAGAGAAATAATCTGTGCGTAATGGTAACAGTTCGGCCATGGAGGCAGTCTATTTTCCCGTATTCTTTTGTATTTTGTAACCATATTTAAACAAAAACCAGTAAAAATGCTGAGGAAAATACAGTAGTCAATCAATATGTGAAATTCTCGAAGTGGCAAGGGCACTGTGTTTAGTTTGTTTACCTACTACCAATGACGTCATGCGTTCCGTGTTGATGCATTTTTTAGTAACAGTAGCGCTCTTTGTGAAAGACTCGTCCAGGGAAGTACTGCACCTTATCTATTTCTGCCGCCTAGCCGTAATGTGAGCATTACTGCGTTCCGGTTTCGAAACGGAAGCGCCCAGTTGCACGGCGCAAAAGTACCGCGCTTTTGTGTAGATTAATGGCAAATCTGAACTCTATTTATTAGGTAACGACATTTAAATTCCTTGGAATAATACAATCGCCGAGTGGCCGCCGCGTGGCCGCCGCGTAGACCAAAGACAAGCCAGACTCGCTAAGATCGTTAGAGCGTATTTTGCCATGACAGTTAGACGCACGCGGTTGCTGCGAGGCGGCCACGGGGTCTCTATGCGGCAGCCGCGCGGCGTGAATGCGATGAAATTCGTGTCGAATTAACGCGCCCTAAGTGGTGGTGCTGGTGAAATTACAGGCACATGAGACTTGTCAACTTATGTCTCAGGTGACGGATGCAGTGGTAGTGTCCCTCAAGTCTGTATGATTTAAAATTCTGAATGACACTGCAACTGTTATGGATAGGCGTGTCGCTTACCACCAGGCCCATGACTTGTTTGTTGGCAACAATTGCTGGCAAATGATGGCAATTGGTATCATAAAAAAATGCACGTTTTTTAATTCCATTTAATTTTAGAGACTTGAAATGCTTATTTAAGAGAGTAATATTTTTCTTGACCATCATGGTTAGCTTTGAAATACTTTTCTGAAAAGTTGTCTGATTTCTTAATGTATTACAATACTAGTAAATTAATAATTTAACATCATAATGCTCATTCCGTCGGATTACGAGATTGAAGATATTGTGAAATATTCAAACACTGTAGTATATTGGCCATTGACTGTCCTAGACGTGAACACCGGTAAAACGAATAACTGTACTCTAGATAGCTTCGAGAGCCGTGACGAACGCCGCCAGCGCGGGGATTATCATTTTGTTATTCAAAGCGAACGGTGCAATTTGATGCTATTGGGGAACGCAAACAAATGGAATAAATTGTATGTTTTGGGTACAAAATATCAGGGAACTTGGCTAAGGAGAATGTAAAAATATCACAAAACTATGCCGAGTTTAACGTAACGTAACACAACTAAACGAGAACTTAACGTAAGTGACATTTTTACTTACCCGTGGGGTGTCTTTTTTGAAGACGAAGTAAAAGAACAGTTCATTGCTCAAAAGTGTTGCCCGCTTAAGAACGGCTAGTGATTGCAGTCGATAAATGTTCTATCGACTATCGACTGAATATTGGTCACGCTTATGGAATAAATAGCCAAACATGTTTCATTTCAATGATCCTCGACCCATTATTCATCCCATTACTGAGCCTAAGTTCATTCGAATTGTCAATTTTTTCAAAGTTCACGCATACATACACTGTAAATAGAATCATGTTTATGAAAAACATAAATTGGAGACGTATTTTAATGTTTTTCATTTTAAATCATTACAGATAATCATGTCCGCCTATTGTTGTTGTATGTGTCTAAATGTATGTGAATGAAAATTGATCTGTTCTTGTCTCTAAATGTATGTGAATGAAGATTGACTGGTTCGTTCCGTAGCTTAGTTGGCATAGCGACGTCGATTCGAATCCGGCCGGAAGGAATTTTTTTCTAATACGATCTTTATATTAATAATTATAGTATTTTTTATCGTAAATAATATTTTAAACTATAAGGGCGCGTTCCCACTATGTCGTCACGTTTTATTATCGTTGGACGACTGTCGTGTCCAGCCTGTTTCCATATCACGACTATCTGTCGTGGACGATTTTTATCATTGAACGACTGTCGTGACTAGCTGTTTACCGTTTCCCGACAGCCTCCTTGTTGTTTGCACGACTGAATCGTTTGATGCACTGCAGTTGCTTGTATGTTCTTTTGGAAGCCGGTAGTGTGTGTTCGCTCGAAATGGATGAAGACGAAATTTTAATGATGTATTACTTTTTAAAAATGCGGAAGAGGAAGTAAACAAAGAAAAGAAAGTTTTGGGTACATCCAATGCTACCAAAAATAATTCCATTAGGGTTATTTCACACGGTATACGAAGTTGCTTTCTTTTCGGTATTGTCAAAACCTGCTAGCACCAGAGATGGTTAGGTAGGTAGAGTAGGTTAAAACCCAATCAACCCGCCCGTGTTTTCATCAGGGTTTTACCCGAAACGCCGAGTTTTAACCCATTTCTGCCCAAAATCGTGGGCAGAAACGCAGAGTACAGAATTTGGTATAATTCCAACACTAACAACATAATATCAAACTTATAACAAATTTGTATATTTTTATTACACGAAGAAGAGGCATCTCCACATAATACCCACCACCTGTCAATCCTGTGGATTCTCAATGAAGGTCGATTCAAGTGCATACGATGTAACGATTTTTTGTATCAATTTATTGATGAACTTTTCAAGCGAATCTATTCAATAGAAAGGTAAATTGAACTTTTCTGATAATAAAGCAACAAATATTTTTTAAATAATATATATAACTAAATTTGAACAAAACACAATTCACAGCAAATATTTAGACGTAAAATGTTTTTGCCGTCGATTTCGGGTTTTAACCCGATTAGAATCCGGCGTTAACAAAGCACTGGGTTAAAACCCGGGCGCTTGCCCATCTCTGGCTACGACCTAACGCTACTGCAAAGCGAGCAGAGGACGCGGGGTACGAGAAAGGAGGGCAGGGAGCAGAATACGTGCGGACAGCAATAAATAAAACGTGACGACAATAGGAGCTGCGACAATCTGTCGTCACGTTTTATCGTGACGTTTTTTTATTGTCGTTGTAACGATAAAAAATCGTGAACGACAGTTTATCGTGTCGTGCTATATATGAACAAATAATTTAAATATACAAGCCACGACACTGTAAACTGCATTTGTCGTCACGACATAGTGGGAACGCGCCCTATGAGCGTTACGCACGACGTCCGATTCGTATCTGAGAGTGTACTCCCTTGTGAGGCCGACATCTGTCCAAAATAATTACTGTCAAATAATTACTTATTTACCTTCTCGAACCAAATGAAAAGATCCACGATGCGAATGAAGCTTCATACTTGGTATTTTAATTTGGTATTACTTATTTGACATTAATTATTTCGAACGACAGTAGACCCCCAGATCCGAATCCGAGAAATGACGATCCAAAATGTCACAAACTTTTAATCTCTAGGTGTATGCACAAAACGCAAAACAACTTTGCTGCTGAGCAAAACACACAACGTATCACCTCACTGTAGCGAGAGAAATGGTAGATGAAAGAAAAACAGTTGAACTATAACAAATCAGTTTAGTTCTTCGATGAATTAAAATAATTTAATAAACAAAATTAGTTATAGTAGTCAATTTAATGTAAACAGTAATGGGAATACAATTAACTAACGGATTTATATCACATAAATAATGTACGACAAATCGCGAAGTTGAACGTGTCATCATTATGTTTTTTTTTCAGCGGAAGAAAACGTTAGGTGCACCACAGTTCATCGTCACGTCATGTCATCGACGTTCCCACATTAGCGTGGAAAACACGCGCAGATTTCTAATGAGAAAGAAAATCTTTTTAGGCTAGTGAGGTGAAAATAATAATTTCCAAAATTCTGCATAATCATTACAATACCTAATTTTATGTGGAAGTTTGTTGTAGACCTTCGTAGCCATTAGCACCCAGGCGAAAGTTTTCGCGCGGCCACCGCGCGGCGACCGCCCAGTTACCACGCCTTCATGTATATTAATGGCGAATCTGAATTCTATATACTAGGCAACAACATTTAAATTCTTCTGAATAATACAACCGCCGCATAGACCAAATTCAAGCCAGTTTCGCCCGCGTGTCCGGGACGCTCATTTAAGTTAAAACGTAAAAGCTAAACGCATAGAGCGTATTTTGCCATGACAGTTAGATACACGCGATCGCTGCGCAGCGTTAACGCGAACTCCGCTCTTCGATTGCACAGCGGCCGCGCGGGGTGGGCGCGATGAAATTCGTGTTAAATAAATGCGCCCTTACTGTTACACTCTTTTGAAGTAGAGCAGTTTTACATGATCTAGTTTTCAGTTGATCAGAACTCCACGCCCGTGTAAGTAATTCAAACACGTAATTAAGGATGACGCTTTGCTAAAAGTGTAATATCAAATACATATAATGGTGGTAAAGTCAATATTTTCGCACTTTTGAAGTGTGGTTGATAACTATCTGTTTTTATTTCAAGCCGTATATACCCCGGATACATTTCTTTTGAGCTTTGTTTTTGCGTTCAATGTATGGTGCATTTTCCCAAAATGTGATTGGCTGCTACATAACCAATGGTAGGCGGACACTAATGCGTTTAAGGCGAGTCACAAGGAGAAGCTGGAAAAACTGTTTTGCTAGGTCAAATGGTTTAGGTATTTACTACTAAACAATTGTCTTACAAAAAATATACGACACACCCGAGGATATTGTCTAAATACTGTGCTAATTTGTTACATGATAGGACGTACTTAATACGATCATATAAGATCCTGAAAACAGGCTAAAATAAAAGTGTAAAAGGAATGTTTTCTGTATAATATATCTAACTTCGTACATAATTTTTATATGGAGATATTTCTCTTTATGTATTACAGAGAATCTGCTAAATGTTGTTTTTAACACTCAGCGTTTTAACACGCCGCGCCGTCAGCTGCCCCGTCAGTCGCCATCGGGCATTTGTCGACGTCGGATCTGTGTCATTTTTCTCCGCCTTTTCTTACTTTATTCATATTAATCTACAGTGCGCGCATTGCGGGACTCGAAGGGTGGCCCACCCCGAACCTCACCTTTTAAATTCCAAACTCGCGTGAAATACTGTCTTTACTTTACTACTTTTGATAGCCTAAATATTGTTATAAACATTGTGGCCCAGACGCCAGACTCATTACGAAAATTGTTTTGTACAAAATTATGGGCTCCTTTCTTGCACCCCATCATTAAAGAACTACTCGAATTGGAATCAATACATAATTGCCAAAATATTTGTACTAAGAAAGGAAGATAAATATTTATTTGAACTCATAAAATATTTATTTGCTCAATAAATGTTTTATGATTGCTTCTCTTTGTTACTTTTATTGTTTGTCAAGTTAACTTTGCGATCTTTGTCATTCAGGAGCTAATGAATTTTAATGCGGCAATGGCCCTTGTGATCAGGAAATGAATTAAATACGTTCACGTTACCTTGAGTCTGTTTAATTGATTTAATTCTGCTACTGGAATCTCTAAAAACATTAGATATATTCCTTAGTTCAATGTCAAATAAATTAGTAAGATATTTGAACAGAGTGTAGTATGGGTTTTTAGTATTATCACCATTATCATTATCATTAATATAATAAAATAAAAATCACTAGTCCTTACCAGGGCAATTTCACCTGAGAGGATTTTTTTTTGTATTATCACAAAAATGCAATAGCTAGAAATACACCATGCGTTCGCATCATTTATGTAATAATTGACTTTATAATAAACTTTTCTATTTAGTACATTTTTAACATGAGCTTTGAACAATTTTTGTGATAAATTTTATGCAATGTCTGGAATTTTATTATAAAAACGTATAGGTACAGTGCCTACAAATGACGAGCTAACTTCATCAAGTCTGAGCATAGGGATCGCAAGTTTATTTTTGTTTCTAAGATTAAGGTTATCCCTATCACTGTGTTTCGGAAATGTGGGCCAATAACATAATACAAAATATAGGCCATAGTCCGCCACACACGGGACTTCGCGGACCTTCTTCGACAGGAAGTTTTGATCACGACATTTGTCTTCATCGAAAACACCTTTTTTCTGATATCAAGTAACGGGACGAACAACGGGCCTGGTGTTGTGCAACACGTCTATCCATAATAGTTGCAATGCCACTCAGAGCTTGATCTTATGGGCACTGACCCTTGAGATATAAGTTGACAGGTGCCATGCGCCTGTAATTTCACCAGAACCTTACTCTTCAAAACCGGAACGCAGTAAAGCTGACATTACTGCTTGGCGGCAGAAATAGATAAGGTGGCAGTACTTCCCTGGACGAACTCTTTCACAAGGAGCTCTACTGCTACGACTCTTGAGAAATTTCATATTAAAGAATAAGAATACATTTATTGGATAACTGTAGGTAATACCAGAACGTCTTAAAATATTACAGTGCTTTGTGCTCTATAGTTTACCAGTTAAGGTGCACAATATTATTTAAATGTAACAGAATAAAATTAAATTACATCACAATTATGAGAAAAAAAATATTAATAAACATGTCACGTCGCTAGTCACCAAACTTGTTATTGTCGTCAAAAAACTCCTCTTCACTATAAAAAAGTTTAGTACATAACCATTTAGTAAGAGCATTTCTTAATTTTATGTACTCTAATCTTTTAAATTCATTAATGTTGTTGCATATTTTGACGACATTACGTAAACGCTTTTATGGTAAAATGCTGAGGTATGATTGCCCTAGTAAACCATTCTATGCCCATGTCAATTTCTATGGTTCTTTTTATCTGCAATTTCAAAATATGACGGATGTTTCTGGACAAAAGCAGCAACCTCCTTAATGTACATTAAGGAGGTAGGCAGGGTAAGAGTAGAATTTTGTACTTGTCGAAAAATGGCTTACATGAATCCATTTGAGTCCCACCGCAAATGATACATACACAACGTTTTTGAATCTTAAATACCAGCATAAACTCTACTGAGTTTCCCCAAAAAATTATACCGTAAATTTATAACCGACTGCACATAACCAAAATAAGCTGTTAAGGCCGCATCAACAGACGCATTCTGTACTAATCTTCAAAACACACACACAAGTTCACAACATGGACTTTCCAGTTGCAATTGCTGTCAAGGATAAGGCCCAAAAACTTTGTGTGTTTAACTTGCTCTATATTAACAAGATTAAACGACATGTTTAACTCTATCGGTAGTCTTTTAGACGAGTGAAATTGCATGATGTTAGTTTTTGTTAGGTTTATACTGAGACCATTTCCATTTATCCATGTTAAAGAGATTGCCCATCACAGTAAGAACAAAAGTACTGACTCTAATATTTTTGTGTCCTGATGAAAATACCCCTTATTGATTATGCAGCCTTGGTGAATTACATGTACCAAGTTAAGTCAATATTCATTTCAGGACTTAAGAGATATTGAAGAAAAAGTGTTTGGTTTTTAGGCTATAGTAGAAGCACAGAAATATGGACTTTATGAAACTTTCTTAAGGTTTGCATTAACTTTTGGGATGAAATTGGGAAGGTGCAGTGCTTACTTACAATAATTGTTATTAGAAGGTACACAAAATGACCTAAATACAAGAAAACCGTCTCGTGGTCACCATTAAGGCCAGATCAAGCAGCGCAGCTTGAGACGTTGTTTATAATGTATGAATAAAATGACAACAACAACAAACGCGCGATGTTGTACAGCTCGGTCTATCTACGCGCAGTGTGTAATTTCCACACATTATTACAGTGTACGTGCCCGGACTGAAACCCACGGGCGTAGCTTGAGAGGCGGTAGGTCAAACTACTAGGCCACCATGGCTAGTACAGTAACATGATATATCTAATTATTTTTGTCCCACAGTTGCTCCTACCGTAAAAGTGCCAAATCAACTTCTGGGAGCACCTTTGGGCACCGACGTGAAACTCAAGTGTTATGTGGAGGCCTATCCTAATACTATCAACTACTGGGTCAAGAACCGAGGAGAGATGCTTCTTGACGGGTAAGAGAAATTTTATTTTTTACCAACAAAAAAAAAATTTTTTGTGTGTTAACCGATTTCGATGATTCTTTTTTTTGTACGAAAGTATTTGATGAAAATATTCCACCTCTAAGTGTAGCAAATTAGGGGATAAATCCGGTTTATTGGATATTACAAACTTTTTTTTTAACCGATGTCAATAAAACTTTTCAAATAGATGTAATTCCACAAACTTTTGAGGTAGGTCTTTTTTAAGTTCATCTAGGTAAAATTATACAACATATCTAACTAAAATCTGCCAAGTCGAAAATATACTCATGGATATATTTAAAAGAACGCTAAAAAAGGTTAAAATTATGATAATAACGTTCATATGGCCCTCTAGCACATATGCCAGAACGTTTAAACGAGACCAAAAAAGGATTGGATTATAGTCATTCTTTATTTGAAATTAAACTTTCTTATGAGTCAGTGGGTCATGTGAACGTCGTTATCATAATTCAAACTGTTTTTAGTGTAACCCTAAATAATATATATCCATAAGTGTTGAAAGGGTTGTAACCCTAACAACCGTGATCAGGATCACGGTAGTAAAACAGGAAACTTCCGGTCCACAAAATTTATTAAAAGAAGTAAAGTAAAACGAAAGGTAAAGTAAAAAAACCCTTATCGGGTTGTATTATGTTGAATTACAGATATTGAATAAACTGTTATTCGCTCATTATGGTCGATACATGATTTACATTGATTGTATTATGATTAAACTTGAAAAGAATAAAAAATTAGACAATTTGATTTAGTAGTTCTGTCCGCTATCGCAGTCAAGCAGAGAGTGACCGTGGTACGGAGCAAAAATGTGAAAGCGATGGAAGATGGAACAATTCAAATTTAAAATTTAAATGCGAGCAAAAGAAAAAATGATACGATAAAAAGTTGAGATGACGGTGTAAGGAGGTCACACCGTCACAGTGTATTATACCAAAACGTCCTTACTTTTACACGTTAAAACTAGATGATTTCTTTATAGTTCATATTGTATGCTACTCAGGGAATTTCAGAAAGTCATCTCATTTCGAAATAAGATTACTGGTGCTAACGTCTACTATGCACCATTCTATGAATTTTTATTTTTAAGACTTTAAATATCTTTATAATCTGTAAACATGAAAGAATAATTTAATTCTGTTTTTATGCCAAAGGCAAGCGTCTAATAAAATGAACCTTTATGAATTTATGTTTGTTCTTCTCTACCGTTTGTCCTTTTTTGTTCTGTCGTATTTTTGTCTTTTCATTAATTTTATTCTTGTGTGTGCGGGTGTCAACTTTTCTTTTGTTCTGAAGTAAATTTTAATCCCTTTGGCTATTATTAATCACTTCAATCATGGAATGCATATTTCACAAATTCGTTTGATGTATTTTCTTTGAATTCGCCTGTTTTGAAGAAAAGAAAGTCGTCATTTCATTTTCCTGTCGTTTTTTGTATTTGAGTGTTGTCTTCTTTTATCCCATTTCAATAATTATTTTTACAATTATACCTAATAATTATAATAAGTTTTGTCGGTGTTTTGGCGTCTTTTCTTTATCGATTATATACTTCAAGTTTGTCATAATATTAGTTTATTATGCATATAGAAAAGGTTAATGTACGAATCTTTCATCCAAAACATCCAAACAACAGCTGAAAATGCGTTCTTTGGTAAGTTATGTCCAACTAGAGAAAACTTTAATACAACACGGTAAATATACCGTGAAAATACGCGAATAATGCGTCCCGTAATGATTCGTAATAAGGGAACCTAGCTTCTTCTATCACAACTTCTCGGTAAAATTAACTACACGTAAAATTGACACACATGAATGGACGAAATGGTTTTTTTCTATAACATGTGATGGGACGAACATTTACAAGTAATGGTAAGAGACTCGCTTTACGGTTACCTATCAGGACTCCGAAATGACATTTTCCAAAAATAACGTTTGCGTAATAAAATTAACGTTCGATTTTTTTTTAATTTTGAGAGGAGTTTTTTCTTTTAAACTTCACTTAATCCAACCTAACCGAACCTAATCGTGTCTATGCGATAAACATCCAACATATCGTGAAAGAACAACGGTTTCATTATATTTCGGTTTTCGGTGTAATGAAAATTCGAATAAAAGTTATTTCGGAAAAACAAATTCGAATTCTCATAACACTATGGAGAAAGTACCTTAAAAGAAACGTATTCCGTATCGTATTAAATACTTTACCACAGGTTATTAGACATGAAACCAAAAAATGTAAATTTGCAATTATTAATACAAACATCGAACACTCAGAAAAAAATCCTTCGATCCGGATTAGAACCCACGTCTTCTAGCATACCGTGCCAGACGCTATACCAACTAAGTCATGGAACGAACCAGCGGACCTCACGAATTTTTTTCTATGTGATTGCTGTCGTGTCTTTGTAATTAGTTTTTCAACGACTTTTTAGTCGTAGCGCCATCTATGAGAAATCTATGAAAGTTTTATCACCTAGTTAGATTATATAGTTAGACCTTTACAGCTAATACCAGCCCTGGTGAGAGATGTCGCTATTCACTGTATTCTAAATTTTTATTGAATTGATATTCAATTGTTTTTTACGAAATTACTCCACTAATCTGATATAATTATTAATACAAAGATCGAACATTCAGAAACAATTCCTCTGGCACGGTATGCTAGAAGACGTTGGTCGCATCCGGCCAGATCGAAGGAATTTTTTCTGAGTGTTCGATCTTTGTATTAATATATATAACAAACTAGTGGAGTAATTTCACACCAACAGGATCGGAATTACAATCTTACGTAACTCAGATGTCTTTATAAATCATTTAAGTTCAGAGGAGAGTGTCACCACCACTAGAAGCTCCGAGACCGAAATTGCGCAGCCTGCATTCGGATATTTTTTTATACACAGAAAATGCGTTACGGATACCCCGTCGTGGGCGATGCCATGGCGGGGTTATAAATTGAGAGTCCCAACTCTCCTCCGTTGATCCATCCGGCGATACAAGCTCGCCCGATGGATCCTCACAGGCCTACCCACTAAACGAAACCTGTGTATGCACCCTCACCCACCGGTGCCGGCTCGTGGGATCCCGTAAAGAGTCGTCACTCACCCCGGTGAGCCTGCATTCGGATAGTAATTGATTCAACCCTTATTGACTGCGAATATCTTATATATTACTGCTGATATCAGTAGTATAAACGAAATAAATGTAATGTTTATGTACGCACAAGTCATTGTTTTTGTTTGTCTTCGTTACGTTTAGTTTACGTATGTACAATGTTTACATTCAGCTATGTTAAACATACTGAGTTTCCTTCAACGTTGTTAATATTTGTTTTCCGAGAAAGGTTGCTAAAGAAAATTATATTCATTACGTATAAACTAGGAAGGAGCTCAATATTTGTGAAAACACAATCAGAGTTTGGTACACATACCGACTGAATAATGACGGTACATTTTATACTCTCAAGCATAATATGATAAAACAAGTATAGTAATTCCATACAAACTTACCAGCGCGACTTGTAAGTGTGCACGCCCACCGCGCGCAGTGTACGGACGCACACATTCGCGTAATCTCGCGATGCACTTGCGTTGTTTACTAGTCGTCTCGATGTGCCTTCCATTATTATGCGACTGTGTATGTTGTATACAGCGCGCGGCGGTCGCGCACACATACAAGCCGCGCTGTTACTTTCTACATAATTACTGTACTTCTCTTATTTTACATGCCTTTAATTTCTTAATTACGTACCTTTGTGAATGTTTAGTAACAAAGTAATAAAATCTGTCAGTTGAAGAATGCTCACAACCTTTGGGAACCGCGTGAAGTCCCCAAACACCGTGGTAGACTATAGCCTAAGCCCTCATCCTAAGAAGACCGGTTCCCAGCCATGAGTCGTGGAATGGGTTCATCTTGTTGATAATGGACACCTTCCAATAAAGATTTAAATCAGACCGACATGCCAGGAAGTAAGCTGTAAAGAGTTTAAAAATGTTTTAATGTAATGTTTGTTTTATGATATCAAGTGACGGGAAGAAGTCGTGAGCTTAGTGGTAAGCGACATATCCATGACAGTTGCAGTGCCATTCCGAGTTTGCAAAATTGCAATCATTGCCACTGCACCCGTCACCCTGAGACCAGTGATGCAACAGACCTCTGATTTTGCATCTGGAACTACGGAAATACCGTACTCTTTTTCACATCTGTTTCTGTTTCTGCTTCTGCAACTTTTATAACGGAACTTTAATCGGAAGTTTATAACATTCGCGATACATTAGGCGCTAGTGTGGATGACATGACAGTGGAGCGTGCGATTTTTAATACTTTTGTGTTGTGTAATAATCGCACTTAAATTATGAAACCAAAATAAGCACTATTGGGAATAATTTAATTGAGTTCTTTATGGTGTTTACACTTCCGCATCCGCTTCCGTTTCCGCTAAGATTTGCTTTTAACATCTGTTTCCGTTATACACTTCCGTTGCATCACTACCTGAGACATACGTTGATAAGTCCCGTATGCCCGTAATGTATGTATTACAGTGCAAACAAGTTGACATAAAATCTTTTGACTTATTCAAATGTGTGTATATACTATTATTAAAAACACTAATCTTACCCTAAAAAATTTTCACTACTTTCAACACACTGATTTTCTATTCTAACTCATGATTTCAAGACTGCATTGTCTATGCAGCGAAACAATGTTACTCAAGTTTTTCGATCTGGGCGCCTAAGTTTACAAGAACTTAGTTTTACCGAAGTTCCGGCATTAGCCTGAAAGTTGTTATACAACAATGTTTCTACATTACTGTGTTATTTAAACTTTAAATGAATAAATGCTAAACTTCAAAGTTTGAAAATACGTCGTTAGCATAGGTTTTCATGTTCGGGATCCTGGTTAGTGCTCTCGGAATTTCGTTGCTCTGCCACTTATATGTATTATCATGGACCAATAAAATTCTAGAGGAATACTAATCTCGGTACAAGACAGAGTAGTCAGGTATTTAGTACTTATTGGTACACTAGATGTTGTGACGACTTCCAAATAGTTATTTTTGTACATTGACAAGCTGCAATTTATCGAAGATACTCCTATTTTTAGTGATAACAAACAAATAAACTAGATGGCGCTTATTAAACAGACTTTTATGGATAATCATATCATTTATTACTTTATGTGGTACAAAAGGTCTTAAAGCTATTATTACATTCCAAAATAAACCCTGTAAGGGCACTGCAATTAACTTACTTCACTATACTAATAGGTACACATAGATTCATGGCAACTTAACTTAATACACATAATAAATATCATGTACTTTTATCGAAATACTCTTTTAAGTCATAGAAACAGTTCGAAAGCAAATAACTTTTCAGAGCATTTTCGAACACGTAACTACTTTTTGCAATGTTTCTTGTTCTAAGAGGTATTTTGTTATAAACTTTTATTGCCACATTGTGTGCACCTGAGCTAGCAATTTCTAAATTTGTAAAAGAACCAATCAATTTGTTTCGCAGTCTCAAATTAGCTACATAAGGATTATCGCTTCCCTGTCCAAATACTGCCGGCTATTCTTTTATTTTCTTTAGAATTAGCACCATCTATCCATACTATGCATTAATTTCTCAATTGGTTTGTTACACATAATGCCCTCTATTGACACTCATATTTGTCAAACTCCAAATAAGGACAAAAACTTGCGTTTGGACGTAGTTAAACGAAAAGCATCCAATGCACATTCACTGCCTCCGTGGCCGAACGGTTACCATGCAGAGGTCATGCATGCCGTGCAGAGGTCCCAGGTTCGATTCCCGGGCCGGGAGAAATATTTGTATGGCCTACATTTATTTGTCTCGTGAGTTTGGGTGTAATTTGTAATTGTCTATTTGTGTGTCCATGGCACCTGCGACACAGGGTTTCCCTAGTGCGGGGCTATGTCGAGTGTGTGCGTTATTACTATTATTATTATTATTCAGTCACTTTCGAGATATGGAAGTTTGAAGTTGAAAAGTGTTTTCCACTCTTTTTTTATTTCAAAACTTATAATGTCATGTAACTCCAAAGATATTTATTATTATATGTTGTATTTTTTAGCTGATCTAAGAGGTTAAACTTTAGGACCCGTTTGGTACATATAACTCATTTTTTGGTAATTTTGTGGATTGGATCCTTTTTGTCAACTACGTCCATTTCATATTAAAGATGAATTAATTTATATCCACTAACCAATTAGATACTGTAAACTACTTTCAGGCTATCCATTAACGCCACCTAGATGAGACGGAACTTTGACCTTTTCCAGAGTTACGATCTGTAGTATGGCGATAAGCAGTCCTATTGAGTTATTGGTTCATGGTATTATGTATGGTAATTGAATGAGTAAATAGTTAATCATTCAATAAATGGAGAATGGCAATCGCAACTGAAAGTGATTATAGACATTAGAGATCTGAATCAATCATTTTTCAACTTTAGACGCATCACTACTACTATTCAGTGAAAGTTCCTCTAAATCTGAAGTCCTTATGATGGTGATTGATAGGATTTTTTATCCGGATCACAGCGCTACTAATAATTGAATTAGGTTGCAAAAAGGTACCTTGAAGTTATAGGTAGACTAAGTAGGTAGGAAATATTGCCACCTTACATACATATTTTTGCCACCAAGTGGTAACGTGAGCATGACTACTGCGTTCCGGTTTGGAACGGTAAAGGTGCTGGTGAATTGACAGGCATAAGGGACTTGTCAATTTATGTCTCAGGGCGCAGTGGAAGTGCTCGTCAGATCTTTGCGATTTAAACTCTTAGTGGCACTGAAACTGTAATGGACAGACGTGTCGCTTACCACCAGGCACGACTTGCTAGACGGACACAGACATTATAATTAGAAACGAAAAATTGAACCTTGTCGATACAGTTGTAATTCTAGGTAAAATTTTAGATGCTGAATTGCAATGGAGTCCACATATAAATAATTTATCAAAACGGCTCAGTTCTGCAGTGTACGCGATAAAAAGAAAGAAAATTTTTAGATGTCGAACAGCTAGATTAGTTTACTTCAGCTACTTTCACAGTTTAATGTCATATGGTATTTTACTTTGAATCTTTGTCCTTCAGAAAGGTGTGGTTAGGGCAATTTACAATCTGGATTATCCTTGTGACATAAGTTTACAGAGATTAACATTCCTACACTAATGTCACAGTATATTTATGAAAATGTTATTTATGGTAAGAAATATATTAATCTTTTTATGAAAACTAGTGACCGACATAACATTAATACGAGGAATAAAAATAAACTAGCTGTACTTAACATTCGTCTGCATAAAGTCTCAAATTCATTTAAGGGACAGGGTATACGCTTTCGTAATAATATTCCGATTGGTATTCGAAATTTGCCATTTACAAGGTTAAAAAATAAAGTGAAACAAAAACTTTATACTAAAGGTTATTATACAGCTTCTGCGTACTTGGATGAGAAAAATCCGTGATAGTGACCCGTTTGGCTCTTTCAGGTATTCTCGATCTAAGATGTTTAAATTAAATATTGTAATGATAAATGTATTCAAATGTATATTTACAAAGATCAACCCCTAGAGTTTCTAGCTCATTCTTCTCAGGGGTATCTGCCATACGAATGAGCAGTAGAGTTTAATCAAGTGTAATTTGCTTACCTGTGAAATAAACATTATTGGACTTGGATTTGTTTATCCCGCCATTTGGTATCACAGAACAGAAATAAACAAAATGTAGGTATAGTTGGTATAATCGTAGCTCACCAACCTGGTGCGGCCAGCGAATAGCCACCTGCGTTTACCTGCAATACGTGAAGACTCATAATCAGCATTGCTGAATCATCAAATTTTGGTCGACATTATCTAGTTTTATTTGACACTATACTACAAAGTTTAGGTCATTAAGTAAATGTAAATAAACCGCAATGAAGTATTTTATAAGGCAATGCCTGGTCCATTATTTATTTTATAATATGATCGTATTTTTTTTTAAATGATGTTACGTTCTTAATACACCTAGAGAAGAGTGAGCCTGGTGAGGTCCTCAGGTCCGCAACCTAGTACAGACTCCAGTTCTCATTATGGAACTTGTTATTATACATGGAATGTAACTACTTATAGACCTTTCTGAGATAAATAAATCATTTCATATTTTGTATTTGTACTTATTGTAAAATTATAATTAAGGTTTTGAAAATGATTCTAAAATGTATCATAATATTTTAAGGTAATAGACAACATTTTAAACTATTTAAAACAGTACTAAATATATAAATATAATATTTAAATAAAGATGTTAAATAACACACAATGTTAATTAACCACACTTAATTAGTCACCCTGTATCGTTAAACGTCGCATCGTTCCCATTCATCAGAACTCCAATATGGTGTCTCTTTGTAAAACTCTTCTTACTTCTTGTAAAAACGTCACGCCAAATAAATAAACAGAGCTCAAAACAGGGCTCCAATAATTGAAGTTGTGACGGTGTGACCTCCTTACACCGTCATCTCACCTTTTTGTATCGCCTCTATCCACTTGTATCCTATC
This sequence comes from Hyposmocoma kahamanoa, assembly GCF_003589595.1. Classification (NCBI taxonomy): domain Eukaryota; kingdom Metazoa; phylum Arthropoda; class Insecta; order Lepidoptera; family Cosmopterigidae; genus Hyposmocoma; species Hyposmocoma kahamanoa. Next base: position 19,512,274 of record NW_020654289.1, read on the forward strand.
ATTTTTTTCTTTTACTTGTATTTCAATTTTAAATAAGGAATGTTCCATCTTCTTTCGCTTTCTCATTCTGTTTCGTACCACGGTCACTCCCTGCTCGACCGCCACAACGGTTGGAGCTGTTTCAAATTCCATCGCGTATAATCACTAATTTTGGTCCTTTACTACGTTTATAATCGTCATTAAATAAGATAAATCATGTATAATAATCTATAACAGTCTACAGCCTTCATGTCTCTAAGATTACGTATCTGTAATTCAGTTACTCCGCCCATTGAGGGGTAAGTGCCTTAATATCCATCAAACTGTAGGAAGTGTTTTATACTGTTGTGTCTGTTTTTTTAAATTTACCTTTTTATTGTTACAGCCTTTCGTTTTACTTTACTTCACGTTAAATATATTTGTGGACCGGAAGTTTCCTGTTTTACTGCCGTGATCCTGATCACGGTTGTTAGGGTTACAACCCTTTCAAAGTGTTCTTTATTTTTTTAGGGAATTACTTATGACCTAAGTTTTTAAATTAACTGATTCTATTTCCAGAAACAATCACGTAGTTGCTAGAACACTGAGATACTAAATTCACATTATGCTGAGAATATTGGTCAAAATTTGTGTACAATCATGTTAAGTGATTTTAGTACTTGAAGTGTTACGACCACAAACGTAATAATTGCATACTATTGGATAATTTTTAATTACCTAAAGTATAAAACGCTACACATGTCCACTCAAATTGTGCTAAGTGCGTGAGAATTCATTTTAATTGACCGATAATTCTGCAAGCTTAGTGTAAGAGCTATAGAGTAATAAAGTAAATTACTATCAAGTATATAACCAGAAATAGAGACGAAATGTCATTTAATTTGTTTAAAAACTATTCTGCCAAATAATTACGGTGACAACTGCGCTCCGATTGGCCAGCCTGAATTCAAAACAATTGACGGGTGTCATCAATTGTTTCACGTCAAATCGACCAGTTTAACTTGAGCTTTGCTATAATGGACGTAAATTGAAAAATACATACTTAATTATGGATGAAATTTGATTCCGTTTGTTTTGTAATTAGATATTTTGTTACTTTTCCTACACCACCAAATGAAACAGCACGCCATTGTTAGAGATATTATCTTAATTACAATAAATACACAATATTTTTGGAATATACGGAGACGTAGATATAGGTAAGTTGTTCTCGCTTGCATATTTCAGTGCAAACGAGAGTTGATATTTATAAATGATGTATCACTGATGAGTTAACAGGAACGCATGGCCCTTATTTCGTCTCTATTTCTGGTTATATACTCGATGTATTGCAGTCTGAATCTAAACAATTTTGGGATTTTTATACTCTTGTGGTGACAGCGAGATTAGGCGAATGTGTGCATCCGTACATGGTGTGGGCGTGCACATAGAAGCCGCGTTGCTACGTGTGTTTTGAGACTTGGTAAAAATAACTATGATGTGCAGCTTTATGGAACTCACACCACCGAATCGAATAGCCCCCTTAGTTAGAGATATTATCTTTCTTACAATAAATACAGAATATTTTTGGAATATACGGAGAAGTACACACAGGTCAGTTGTTGGCGCAGTACTATTTCTCCTTTTTTATTTGTGATTTCAGTGCAAACGAGACTCATTAGCTTGATGAGTTGCCAGGGATGGATGGTCCTTATTGCGTCTCTATTTCTGGTTATATATTCGATGGCTGTAAATCAGTCATACGTAGCAAGTTGTTTCTGGAATTCGAAGTCAAACGTTCAAATTGTTCTGCTGTAAAATTTCCAAAAGTATAGTTAGTTCAAGTGTACGCTAGGCTATCGATACCAAATGACATCTGAAGTTTGTTTATTTTTAATTAATTACTTAGACCTTTAAACTATATTATGATTTCAGTGTTATTTAGAGAAATACCTTATTGTTTTATTGTCTGCAGGCCTAAATACACAATACGGGAAGAAAAGTCATCGTACAAAGTGTCAATGTGGCTCACCATCAAACAGTTCTCCCGTGGTGACATCGGCACCTACAACTGCGTCAGTACGAATTCGCTGGGAAAGAGTGAAGGCACGCTTAGACTTTATGGTGAGATTCTACAGAGGTTTTGTTAAACAAAAATTTCCACGAAAATGAGAACAGTTGGGAGTTGTACTTTAGATTAAACTAATTTCCAGATTGCTTTAAACAACCATATTGTAAATGAAAGAACAAGAAAAAATATATTTATATAAATAATTAACGTACTTAACTTTCTGTACCAATAATTCGCACTGCTGTTACAATAGTGTTACAACGCAAAATATGTGAAATTCAAGATTATACCTTTGTTAATCGTAAAATTTTATTCTCTACACGTCAATAAAACCGTCGTTAGGGTATTGTAAAAAACAACTGAAAGATATATACTTAACTACTTAACTTAAATGAGACACGCTTTATGTCAGCTAGTTCTGGCCAAAATAGTTCTTATTAAAAATTATAAAATTATTTTTTCTCTTTTATTTTTAAATAAGTATATTTGGCAAGTGGAAAATAACCTATACATAAATTTACACAGATCTTTCACGGGAAGCGAGCAATTCGTTTTTCATCGATTCTGAGAAATGTATTTTCTCAGAATCGACTTTTTGAGCTAATGCACTACTAAAAATGAAAGTAAATTAATTTGCTCTTCCGCAAACCCTGTGAAGGTTAAGGCTCGGCCTAGGATCGAGCAGTCAACAGCCCCTGAGGATGCCTCGTGGAGAGGCGAAACACGTGTCGGGTATATTTTTGGTGGTGGTTTGTGACTTTAGTTGCGCTTGGGTTATTTATTTTATTAATTGTATGTGATGGGAGAGTGGGATAATTAACTGCATGAAAAAATATTCAACACAAGCGCAGCTATTTTGCACGATTTAACCTTCACTGGGTTCGCGGAGTAAGAAATTAATTTACTTCAATTTTTATTTACAGGACTTCCGCAAAGTAACGCCTGAATCTATTAATTACTTAAAACACTACTCTGTTAACAGTGCGAATTATTAATACAAAGATCGAAAACTTAGAAAAAATTCCATAGATCCGGCCGGATTCTAACCGACGTCTTCTAGCAAACCGTGCCAGTCGCTATGCCGCTATGCACTTTCTGTACCAATGTACCATTTCCAAATTTTTTTGCTGTAAATATATAAAAGACTCTATTCCTTCGGGTTCGGCTAATTTAAATATTCGGCAATTAAGGTGGCCACTAGTAATAATTTATGTATATTAAAGTTGTATATCAAATGTTGAATTTTGTTTTCAGAGATTAAACTTAATTCGTACGCGGAGGACTTTGGCAATCAAATCAGTGTTGCGGGAGGTAAGAAAATAAATATGTATATATTAAAATAATAAAAAAGTTATTTTTTTGTATAATAATAATAACTTTATTCACTCACACAAAGGCAATGGTAAATCATACATTATTAGTAAAAAAAAAACAAAAAACATTTGGGAAACTTTGTGAGAGTCTGGAATTCGTACTAGGATTCCCAGTATGACGACTCACTACCACCCTCGGCCCTCGCTTCCACAGCTGGACTTAGTAATAATAAAAAGATGAACACTGTGAGTTAAATAATAGTAAATTAAAAGCAATATAAAATGGAGCGTGTGTGTTTTTATTGTATGTGTTATGAGAAGGTGTGTGTGTGTGTGTGTGTGTGTGTGTGTGTGTGTGTGTGTGTGTG
>NW_020654289.1:19515993-19615609 GCF_003589595.1 Hyposmocoma kahamanoa
GTGTGTGTGTGTGTGTGTGTGTGTGTGTGTGTGTGTGTGTGTGTGTGAGTGTGTGAGTGTGTGTTAGCTTGCAAGTCACGTGCTTCTATTGGAGCGGAGTAAGTAAAAATTCGGTAAAATCGTAGTCCAAGTTGATCAACCAATTATATAGCAGTTTTTTGCTTTCAAATTTAATAATATTGTTGTTGTCTCTACTAAGTTATGACGCCATTTTCCCTCATTATACTTTAAAGTTCCATATTCTTTCCATTAATACAGTAAAATTGTTATATAAAAAAATCTTTACTATTAAAATAGGGATGCCGCAGACGTCTGTATCCGCATCCGCATATTTTAAAATATCTACTTCCGCATCCGACATGCGAATCAATCGATGTAGTTTTTGCGGTCGGGAGTAGGCCCTTCTCTAAGTTCGGGCTTTAAACTAGTGCTACTTAGCCTAACAGAGATCGGGAATTCGGCAGCGTGTAGTACAGGCAACGGTCTGTTTGTTTGCTAAATAAAAATAATAGACTTTGCATTCACTTGCGAATTTTTATGCAAGATAGCCCAGCTCTATTCGCACAAAGGTCGGCCCACAACATCTTTATATTTTTACTTTAAGTATTTATAAATGTTGCAATATTTCCATGCCTTGTATCTTTCATCTCTTTTGTAATAAAATTATGTAAAATTATTATCTTTCACCTAAATTCATGATAATTGAGTGATTATAAAATTTACAATGATCCACATTTATTCTGAATATTTTTTTCACATATCTGCATCGCATTTGCATCCGTATCTGCAGATGTCGTCTTAACCGCATTTGCGGCATCCCTAGTCAATAGTTTTCTCCAAATCCATATAAAAGCTTTTATAATCTTGTAACATTAGCATAAAGTTGGGACGTTTGACAGAAATTACGAGTTTTTGAGCCGGTGTAATTTTAAAGTTACGTAATTTATCTGGTTTCCAGACCAGTCACGATCTTCAGTATTATTCTTAATTAGTTCCATTCTAAAACAAGCTAAAGCTTCGTTTGAATGGTACCGCCTTACTAAGATTATCCACTTAAATTTAAAAACTAATGCATTAGAATTTTCATCTTTTTCTAATTATATACAGGGTTATTATTGTAAAATACTAACAATCTCCTAGGTCTATACTGCTAACATCATAAACAACATTTTTTATTCTATGAGTTATCATTAGCCAGATTTTACTTTCGTTCAAAAATAAAAATATTTAAATATATCGCTTTGAAAATGCGCTAGCGTAAATACCAGTCCGATGCAAAACGCAGGAACAGAGGTCGTCGTGGAGGACGCTTCCACGTTTGAACTTGCCTTACTACCAAATACCAGATCTAAAAAATATCACTACAACAAAACTTAAAAGTTTATTTTTGGTAAATTTATTAACTTTTGTAAAAAGTTATGGAACACAAATTGTTGTTTATGATTTTAGTACGAGTAATATAGTTTGTTAGTATTTTATAAATCGTACATGAAACCAAAAAACCAAACTGTCGTAACTCAAAATTGTCGAGTTGGGAAAATATAATAGAATAATGTGATTATTTTTAACTATACATAATACTTTATGGTTCATTAGAAATATAGTATATTAGCTTTATTCAGTAATTTAAAAAAGAAAACAAAATTTTGAGTTACGTCAGTATTTGGTATCGTGTGCGAAACCACCCCGCATACGTATAAACACAACCCGCCCTTTTTCCATCGGGATTGGCAGGGACAACAGCCTGACACTTACTACGATCCTGACACACATCTTTCGCCTCTACAACACGGGTCAATGCTTTTATAAACGCTCGCCGGGCTTATAGTACTTTTGACCTGGCCTTTCTTTGTCTTCCAATCAGAAATAATTTATTATTGCCATTACATTAAATTTTCACCAGATACCTCCAATGAACACTACGTCAACTTAATTTTTGTTCATTTTCTGTTTTTATTATGTTTCTTAATTTTTTTTCACAAAGTTTTTTATCGAATTTTGTTTTTTGTTTTTTTTACAAAATCCGGGAAGCATAAATTCATTAGTAAATAAATAAGGCTGTTTAAATTAAAAACAGAAAATGACCAAAAATTAGGTTGGCGTAGTATTTATTGGAGGTATTGAAATTATGGCTCCAAGCACAGTCAAAACAACTGTAAGGTGACAGTTCTTAGTTGTATTAATAAAGTAAACTAATTGTAAGGTTTATAAAAAAAAGACCAAGTTTGTAGAATTAATCTAATGTAAGTTTTATTGAAATCGGTACATAACTAGGTGAAATCTGTTAAAACTGGATATAACTAATTGGCCACCCTTAGAGGTGAAATATTTTCCTAAAATTTGAATGGGACAGGCATAATGATATACAATATCATTATCTCAGCCCGTTAACATCCACAGCTGGGTATATTATATCATAAATTATTTATTAATAGCACGCCTCATGGAAGAATGGCATAAGTGAAGTTACGTCAAAAACGTTTATTGCTCCATTAAATACAGAAAAATATAACCCACATTCTCTAGTATTCTCGTAACTGTATCGACTAATATTGTAGAGAGTTACAAGAATCGGAAAGGATGTAGTAACCCACATTTTTCTGTATCAAACGGAGCAATAAACATTTTTAACGTAACTCCACTTATGCCGTTCTTCCATGAGGGGTGATTGATAATTATTTAATGAAGTACATGACATAATTCGTTGTAGAAAATATTTTATTGTCTTATTGCACATGTTAAATGCAATAACGTCATGTCACGGAGAAAAAAAAAATCAATATTGTCTTGTTTACAGGTTTAACGGAAGCTGCAAAGGGCGTGTCGGGCCGAACAAATTCGCAAAGGACTCTGTTATCCATACTGCTTTGTTATTTATTAAGTTTGTACATATTTTCCTAGTTTATATCAATAAATGTACATACTCGTATTTGTTATAAAAAATGCTTTTTGTTTATTGCAAAAAATCGTAACTATATTACAGGAAATGATTCTTGTTTCTCTTGCCTTACATTATGGCGAAACTAAATGGCGAATGAATGAAGCGAATTTTCCAGCTCCACAGTTTCCTCCAGGAGCAGGGCACCTGGGATATTTTACAATGCACTGTTAATTCCCTTATCTGGGTCCGCGGACACTTGGGAGTCTACCAGTTAGTTCGTCTTGGTTGGTCAATGTATAAAACTAAATATATCCGCATAAACTGACTTATATTGCAGCATCGAGTATATAACCAGAAATAGAGACGAAATATCATTTAATTTGTTATATGTAATTGTTGTCTGAAGCTAAACAATTTTGGGATTTTTATGCTCTTGTGGTGACCGCGAGATTAGGCTAATGTGTGCGTCCGTACGTGGCGTGTGGTGGGCGTGCACATAGAAGGCGCGTTGCTACATGTGTTTTGAGATATGGTAAAAATAACTATGATGTGCAGCTTAATGAAACTAATGGGAATAGAGATAAATATATTAAATTTATTCCCACTGTATGGAACAATTGTTGCACGTGGAACTGAGTACATGGAACTACTAAGAATACTATATATAACATTCTCTATGTGATGGATTTTATTTTAACAAGGAAATTCACGGTCAATTCTTGAAATAATGAGTCTATTAATAATATATAAAACTAAAAAGTATAGTCAAGAGCACATCAAACTTAACACTTTGTACTTTGGACCGTTCTTATCGTAAGGGGCATAGAGTTGGATTTAAATCTTAATTTAAAAAGCCGTAGTAGTTTGATGATTTGACCGACCGCCTCTTAAGTAGAGGCCATGTGTTCGAAACAGGGCTCGCGCCTTTGAGTTTTTCGGAATTTATGTTAGATTTAATTTGCAATTTTTGGCATGAGATTTTCAGTGAAGGAAAACATCATTATGAAACCTGCACGTTGAAGAAGGTTCACAACCTTCGGAAAACGTGTGAAGTTCCCATCGTGAGCAGTGGGACGAATAAATGGGTTGATGATGAAGTACATTAAGGTGTAGCTGGGCAGAGCAATCACTAGGTTGTCTGACGATCTTGTTGTAGGGTGGGGGGTTGTGGGGTGAAGATGCATCGCAAGACCGGCCATTGTAGCGATCTTTTGGCAAAGTCTTCATCAATGACGTTGATTGAGGGCTAATTTAAAAACGACACTTGCAATAAATAAAAGGCGAAATTATTTTAATGCTTTAAACGGAAATGTAATTCGATTACGTATTTAATAAAACACTGTAAATAGTATTCTAAGTATTAATAGAATAAAAATGCAATACAACGATATCTACCGTATTTTAAAATAATATACTCTGGTTGTGGTTTTGAAATGCAAGATTAATGAAAATGAATTTGTTTAGTAATTGTCATATAACACAGAACATAAATCTTCCGCAAGGCAGCAGCTGTGTTCCAAAATGAAGAGTGGGGAAAGTTGCCCTCCCTTAGCGGAAGTATGCAGAAGGGACCTGAATCGTGTTTCGTGCCCACCTGCGCACCCTCAGACCCGTTACTTAAATTATTAAACGGGTTAAGTGCCTTCAGTTCGCTCGTTTCTTCGGTGGCGAGTCAAGGTCATCGCCGACCAACTGCAAACTATATTTTTTATTTATAAATAAGGCGCCTTCAAATTAAGCGTTTGTAGTGACGCGTCTGGGGCGCTACAGCAATCGTGCGCGATAGAGCGCGCGTGTAAAGATGGAACGAAAAGAAAAAGACCGCGCGATTGCGCACATCAGTTGCGCTCGCAATCGTGCACTCCAACACGTTTCACGCGGTCTATACTGCGCTATTAGCCTTTACACGGACGTTCTTTCCGTTGTAACAAAAACGAACACGAGCAATCGCGCGCAAAAAAACGTTAGCTTAAAACATTTCAAACAAGTGATCGCGCACGACTGCGCGTGAAGGCATTCCTGCGCGCAATCCAGATCACGCGCAATAGAGTGATAACACTGTCGCTAAGGGGCTAATATCCCACTGTACCGGTCCTATAAACGTTTAATTTCAAGATGCCCTTATTAAGCTATGAAGCGACCTAGCCTTGAACAGTCCTAAATTCCATTTTATTCGGAAAATACGTTGCCAGTAGTGTATTACATTCCTTTGCCGTACGTATTAGGAAGGAGGAAGCAAAGCCCTTCGTGCGAACGGGTGATATGTCAACGATAAAAGGATTGGCTGTTCCGGACTTTCTAGTTAACCAAAGTAGTAACGATAAAGGTGGTACTAAATTAAAAAGTTCTTGCACACACAATTCGAACTGTATCCGACAGAAAACCGAAAGCTGGTCACTTTTTTGCGATGATCTAGATCCTTCAGAAAAAAAGGAAGAGAGTCAGTGCAGTCACAAGCACAGAAATCTTATGACCTGGTGTCCCACGATCGATAAGGATATATATATTCTATTTATAGGTGACGTTTACCACTTTCCATAATATGGATCGCTTGCTCGTTTCAATACCTCATAAAAAGGGCCATAGTTGTCACAATGAATAGGCCCGTTTTGATAGCTAAAGCTGGCTTCCCACGGCCCGTGGTGCCACAGGACATGTCGCGCGGGCCCGTGCAATCAGGGGCTATGGGAACCCACCTTAAGAAAAAAATGGAATTTAAATTTGCGTGAAATCAACGAAGCAAACTTATTGCCTTTTGAAAAGACAATAATTTCATTGTCGAATTATATAATGTGCGAATTATATATGACTGAACATATTTCAAGTGTCACTTTTGCAAATCAAATCAAAAATTAAATGTAATTTTGGATTTCTGCGAACCGTCACATAATAAATTAATTTATTTTATTAATAATGGTGTAACCAATTAGTCGATCAATTTCACAAGACTTATTTTGATTCCACGTAAAAATACTATTTTAATATACATAATAAATAGTTACTCAGTACCTAGAATCAAGAAGCCAGATTTAATTTCCCGTTTTTATGACAAATTTCAAAATTACTGTATTGGTTTCTACCTAGCGACACATAACGCCTACCCAACACGCGCATTCTTTCGCCATCTTGGAAATTGACTTTGTGTTCGTTTGTTTTTAGTGTCTTTCTCTTATGACTTGGATTTACTTTTGAACTGTTTCTGTCTGTGATCACGTTGAACGTAACACTTATAATTTTATTTATATTGTTAAATGAAAGCTAATTATTCTATACTTAAAACCTATGAACCTAAAAATAATCTAAACGATCTCAAGCTCATAACACGTTGAATCGATTTGCCGTGAGATCTGGTTAACGATTTGATTTGTTCATATTCTTAGTTACATGGGCAGATGACAAATGTCAATAACGAGCCTATTATATTTTGACAAGTATAGTTTGTTTTAAACCCTAATAGAGGTTAGAGGTTTTTGGCCAATTTTAAAACCAAAATTCAGGGAATCCACCTTAAGAAAAAAATGGAATTTAAATTGACGTGAAATCAACGTTTTATGATACAAAATGTAATTCAAAGTTGTTTTATTATTTCAGGATCAAAAGTACGTTAATCTGGCATCGAATGTTTAAATTCAGCTCTATTCCGCATTGAATAAGGTCGGACTGCCGAAAATTCAAATTGTCAAAATATGTGTGCTCTTGACTGTTTAATAATATTTTGATTGGCTGCGAGTCGCATAAATGTAGATGTTAAAAAAACAACTGAAAAATTCATGTGTTTTCAAAACCACACCCTCTGCGAGACTAGCTCGTGCAACCGAAGTTTTGCTTAGAACCGCCAACATTGACTGTTCACATTTCTGTTCTATTTACTTCCTCTTTTATGTTATTGTAAACTGATACGCGCTCGATTATAAGACTGTTTACAACAAAAAAATAAAAACAATGATAACGTTGTGTATTTGTTTTATTTGTCGTGTATTTGTTATCTTATTGTCTAATTATATATCGTGCCTATGATAAGAAAAAAAAAACAAAGCTTTAGTCGTCTTTTGTTCAACAAACCATCTGGCACCTTCTAATCTAAATGACAGTACAATTACAGCAGATGAATTTCTTTGATAAAAAGTTCTTTGGCATAACGTTTGGAGAATTTGAATAGCAGTAAAGCTCCTAGTGAAAGTGTTCATCCAGGGAAGTACTGCACACCTTACCTATTTCTGCCGCCAAGCACATGGAGAAATTACAGACTCGTGGGACTTGTCAATTTATGTATGTATCAGATTGACGGGCGCTGTGGCAATGCCCGTCAGATCTTCAGAAAAAGACTTGTAGGTAGTTCGGAGGTGCAGGATTTATATAAAATTTTAAAATCTGTATGTAATATCCCTGAGTAACATAAAGTCGTAAAACCAGATGTTTTACTTACAATACCATACAACCTACTGCCATTATGGCCTAGCACTGAATGTATTTTTTATGATACTAAACGACAGGACGAACAAGTGCCCGAGTGACTGGTACGCCTAACCGTAAGCGTCCAGTTACACTAAAAAAAAACTTAACATAAGTATTGGTAAAATACCTAACGCTCAAATTTTATAATATTTCTTCATATTACATAAACAGCAAGGCACGTTCTCTCGCATAATTCCAGCATATTTTCCAGCTCGTGTGTCGCGATACGACGCAAAAGGAGCGCGCAATTTATTTGATAAAATATTCACTCGCGGCATTTTTGTTTCGACCCCGTACCGTTGCAGAATGCAGCTGTGACCGAACACTCCAGCTTGCGATAGCGGATTAGATACTAGGTGATTTATGAAAATATTTCAGAAGTCTACAAATGATTCCTCAACAACCCAGTGTCACGTAGTTCACGTTGTTCGTGAAAGAAAACATGTAGTTAAAGTATCAACTGCAGGGATCCAGTAATTTATAGGAAGAATGAAATTTAAATTATCCCATAATTTTACAATAGAAATATCCTAAGAGATTAACAAGTAAACACACAATATTTAATCAACAACAACATTTTTTTAAATATTTTTTGAAAGTACAAAATAGTGTCATCGATTTGTATCATTTTTCAAAAGTTCTCGGCTAAAGTTGATTGTTGTAATTATGCGTTAAGAGGTCTCGAAATATTTAAAATCAACCCTGTAATTACTTACAGAAGCAGTCGGTTTATCATCAGTCCATCGCAGTCATAGATATGTTGGACATAAGCCTCGTAAGATCGTCAGCCCATCGGGCCAGAGGGCGTCCTACACTATATTTGCCAAGACGTGGTCTCCACTTACGAACTCGTTTCCCCTATTTGTTATCGGTTCTCCGACAGACATGGCCAGTCCACTGCCACTTCAGCTTGTTTATTCTGTCAGCTATATCGACGACCTCAATTCTTTATCAGATAACCTCATTTAGAATCTTATCCTTCAGAGAAACTCCAACCATAGCATATCTGATTAGGAGTTTGTTTCATAGGCAACTCAATTGCATTTGAAATACACAAATTAATTAAAGACTTATTAAGAATGAGTTAAAAACTCTCGAAGTAGCTCGTTGTAAGTAGATATTTCGACTGTGAACTGGCAATCGTTACTATAGTACAGGCAGCTTAGGTTTTGTATTTAGAATTGCAAGAATAATAGAGTGTTGTATACGTGTTAAAATTATGATATAATCGTCTTTTATATTTATAAAGTACCTCTCGCTACGCAAGCCCAAGCTACGTCTCATGCTATAAGTGGTGAAGGTCGCCTTACAAGTGGTGTACGATCGCTTTACACGGAAATTCCAATGTGGAAAAATTTTATATGATTTTACGAAAAATCTCCAAAGAGAGGAAGAGGAAAACATATATAAGGTCGTAATTTTGATTTATATTAGTTATTTTATTGTTTTATTTCTTGTGCAAGTGAAAAGAGCAAGAAAGAATATGCACCGTATGACGGCGCAAAAGTTTACGGGGTTAAATGACGTTGACGAATTTATAAATCAGTTTGAGGTGATCAGCATATTGAATAATTGGTCAGATGGGCAAAAGAGATACGTGTTAGCATTGTATTTGGAGGGGCCGGCTCTACAATGGTACAAAACATATTTTTCGTCTTACACGACGAATGGTATAATTGCACAAAAGCTTAAAGAGGAGTTCCTCTCACAAATAGCCTATGCCCGAGAGTTTTATTATAGGCGACAGGGGCCTAACGAATCGCTGACAAGTTATTTTTTTAGTTTAGATAAGTTAGCGACGAGAGCGAAGATTCAACATGTTCAGTTTATTAGACATTTCTTGAAATCTTTGATACCCAGTTTTCAATGGATGCTGGCTAGTAATTTGTATTTGTCGAAAGAGGAGTTGAGAAAAACAATTATGCAAGTAGAAGATATATTTAATCACGGTTACGATGTGGGTCGACAAAATATTGAATTGCCAGCATATTTTCATAAGGAGCACTCTCACTGTTGGCAAACACAGGATGACTCTACACCGATAGTTGGACCTGAGTCTAAACAGTCGGAATATCTAGGGCACCAATCGTGCAGCAGGATACGCCACGTCAAGTGTATTCACGGGACATAGTAGTGGATCTTCGTCGGGATCTCCTCAATCCTCAAAAGTGGATGTCAGCAAAGCGCGGCTGAACATTTAGGAAATTTGTATACAATTGATAGTTTTAGTGTGATAGTGATATGGCACCTTTTATATCTGTTTTCGTTAATAATGTGAGGGGTAAGGCGTAGGTGGATATTAGTGCTTCGGTTTCAATAATCTCTCGTTATTTTGCAGAAAGGTTACATTTGCAGATTGATCCATTGCGTACAGTGGGCGTAATGCCAATAAAAGTGCAGGCGTCCACCAAAGTGTCGTTGACAATTAATGGAAATAAACACCTATCGAGGTTGCTTGTTGAGCAGGGTGATGAGGAATTTCTTATCCTCGGCCAGGATATTTTAATGGAATACAGTTTCAAGTTGTCAAAATTGAAAACTGACAATAAAATTTCATCTAACTCCGTGACAGATATCGGGTCAAAGAAAGAAAAGTCTTCTATCGGGCCGGTATCAAAGAGTTCTGATAACTTGGCGGTAAAGAACTCGGAATATATACATTCCGCTCGGTTACCGGAACTAAAGAAAAAAGTTGACGTAAGTGGCAAGACGGGTCAATGGTGTCAAAAGGGTAATTTCTTAGAAAAGTTTTGTAAATATGATTTCCCGAAAGTGCGTAGTTAGTATGAAAATAAAATTACGCCTGAGTTATATAAGTCGGAAAATGGTAATTTTAAACGTGGGTTTGTAAGCGTTGCGGAAAATTTACGGGACAATTTTTGGAAACGAGCAGCCTTGATTGGTTCGCACAAAGAGCAGATAGGAAGTACACGGTCAGAACAGGAGCGGAATTTTGATATAAAAGATAGAGTTGCTTTGTTGTCCAGGAGATATGATGATATGCGGAAGTTAGGTTAACTAGATCTACTCCTAGTTTGGTAGACAGGATCTGTGGTAGGCAGGATCTGGTGCATGTGAATAGGTTGAAAAGGTGATTTTCAGTTTCTAGTAAGTAATAGGTTGTTTATATTTTATTGTTAAATGTTGGTTAATCTTTTGTGTTTGTTTTTCATATGGAGCCATGATGACGATGTATCTTGACGAATATTTTAATGGAAGTTTTCATTTCCCGGCGAATGCAGACATGAAAGGACAGGAGGAGAAGATGGACTACCGACTTGGATGAACATAACTTATTTTTGATTTTTCGTTTTATGGATATAGTATACTGTGTATGTGCATAGTTGTTGGTAATTCGTCCAGATGAACAGGAACTGTCTGCATTCAAGGGAAAATATACTCGTTTAATTATTAGGAATCTCCATATGATATATCGACGTATAATATTTGTGTTAGGAAATGTTGTTGTTAGGATAAATTGCGTGTTGTTTTAATTTGTTCAAAGAAAGTAAGAAACTCTGATGGTACGTGGATAGCCACAGGACGAGGACTAAGGCAGCTGGGAAGTCAGTATTGATGTTCCCCAGTGGATGCCCGATGGGTGCTCAAGCCTGTGATGTCGTCGTAACAGCGTGCACGATGAGGATTGTCATTTCTGATGATTTTGGAATTATATAAAGATACTGGTAGGATTTAGGTTAGGTAGGAAGCTTGAATAAAGAATTAAGGTTTTATAGCTACGATACCTAAATAGCTAGGATAGCTAATAAATATATTTAGATTGTTTGATTAGGATGTGTGCGTAGTCTGTCCTTTTAGATAGGTTTTTGACAGATTAAAGCCACACCCTTCTCGGTGGTTTTGTTTGTTAGTAAGTGATAGCTTCCGAGCAGTGTGTGGTTAGCCTATACTAAAGGCTGATCACATATGTATGTTGCCTATCATAGGTAGGGCACTAGCTAGGGATATTCACCCCTTCAGTTGTGAGGAAGAGGGATGTAGTACAGGCAGCTTAGGCTTTGTATTTAGAATTGTAAGAATAATAGAGTGTTGATGTCGAACAGACATCTTGAGAGTTCCGGACAAAGCTTTAAAATGGAATACACGTATAAAGATATAATCGTCGTTTATATTTATCGTAGATATATATTTATAAAGTACCTCTTGCTACGCAAGCCCAAGCTACGTCTCATGCTATAGTATTGTCTCAATTTTGACAACTTTACAGGATGAAGAACAATATTGTCTACGTCATTTATATAGCATCTGGTTTATTAAATAAAAATACGTGGTTTCTAAACATTTTTATTACACATGCATGTAAGTACACTACGTATTTCTATTTAATAAACCAGATGCTATAGAAATGATTTTTTCTTCATCCTGTAAAGTTGTAAAAATTGAGAAAGTACCGGTGGCCAGTTTACAGCCGATTTGTTCATTTAATATTTAAAATATTACAGATATAAACTACCCGAAATAATAAAATTTTCGTAAATTTCTGTGATTCAAGCACGCAGGAGATGTTAGTCACCTTTTGTATAAAGTTTTTGTTTCATGGCCAATTTTGAACACCAACTGGAATATTGTTAAACGATCGTGTACATTGCCACTAACATAAAGTAGCTTTGTCAATAATATCCACTTTACTTTTATTCTTCATATTAATGTTATGTATATCGCCATTTGTCATGAAGAAATTGTTTGATTTCTTCAGAAAAATCACATTTTCAAGGTCAAGGTAAGAATGTTTTGTCTCTAAACTTGTCTCCCAGAAACACTCTGAGGTTCAGTTTCTAAATTGCCCATTTAGGTTTCTGAAGGACAAAAATTTTAATAATGTCGGCAGCATTTCGCAAAAGCAAAATGCCATGTCAAACTTTGAAAGTAGGTAAAGTAAACCAATCTGGCGGTTTCAGCGTCTGAAAGTTTCCATATTTCTTTAATCACGTACACTGCAGAGCTGTGTTGTTTCGACAATTTAGTTATTTGAGCCCCATTGCCGTTTAACATCCAAAGTAGGAGGTCGAGGAATTATTGCAGAAAGAACGTATTGATGAAAGTGGAAACGGACGGAAACCACGGGGTTACAGATACCCTTCGAAGTAAAAATACAACTGTATCTCATACGGTTAAACGTTTCATTTCTAGCTATGATGATTGTATTTGTGTGTTCAATATTAGATCATGTTTCATTACATCTGTGAGTATCTAAAGCAGTGACAATAACGAAGTATATGTGGAGTCACACATCGATTTCTTTAGCAGACGTCGCATATCCCCGTAGGATGCAATGAAATATCACCTACGTAATACCCTCTGAATTACATTTATCTTATAAGTGCTTTTAAGAAGAGAGACCTAGTCATCATGTTCATAATGATGTCTTTTGAATTTTGATTTATATGTGCGACCAGTGATGACTTACGGCACTCAGACGACTGCTGCAATAAGCCTCACAAGAAGGCTCAAGGTCACCCAAAGAGCAATGGCAGACTGCAAAATCGAATCAGAAATTAGAATAATCGCAAAAAAAAAACTAGAGTAGTCGACATAGCTCATAAAACTGTAAAAGTTAAGTGACAACGCACGGGGCATATTGCTCGCAGAACAGATAGTCGAAGGGGTCAAAGAGTTTTAGACGAGGCATACACAGATCACCTACAAGGTGGGCGAATAATCTTGTGAAGGTTGCGGCAATTCGCTTGATGTAGGCAGCACAAGACCGGTCTTTGGGATGATCGTTGGAGGAAGCCTAAGTTCAGATATAGGCGGAAGTGTTGCTATGGTTTAACTGCCTCCGTGGCCGAACGGTTACCATGCCGGACTGCCACACAGAGGTCCCAGGTTCGATTCCCGGGCCGGGAGAAATAGTTGTATGGCCTACAATTATTTCTCTCGTGAGTTTGGGTGTAATTTATGGTTGTCTATGTGTGTGTCCATGGCACCCGCGACACAGGGTCTCCCTAGTGCGGGGCTATGTTGAGTGTGTGTGCGTTATTTATGGCAAACATGCAAAATTACTAAGCTCCTGTTTTTAAACCTAAAATAGATAAAAAATAGATAAAGCATCGTTAATGGACTTACACAAATTAGAATGTTTGGAATTATTAATTATGTAATGCCCTCTTTAAGTAATGTTTTGCTTAATGCACAGATATTCGTCAACAAAATCGAGAGGTTTTAGTTGAATATGTATTCGTTACTGTGACATTTGTCATGACACGTGTCTTATAAGAATTCATCTCGAGACCACATGGTCTACTACTTAAGTTTAATGTATTAAGCAACTGCGACTGCTGGTGATTTTCTGTTATTGTAACAAAATTATCAGCGAAGCGTCGGTGATGCAAGTTATGTCCGTTGATGTTTAAACCGAGTTCTTTTAGTTTAGTTCTCCAAATACTTGCTCTCAAAACTCTGTATTGTGGCTCGGGGAGATTGGGCCGCTTTATTTTACACCTCTCTTTATGTAAAACACTTTTAGGTTCCTCTTCAGTTTTCCTTAGCATTGCTATTTGGTACATTACTTTTAGTATTATATATCTATCTGAGATTGGTAAAAATGGATATCCGAATGTGATGGGAAGTAAAATGATGTGCATGGGTACTATCCGAACGGGCTAATGAGTGAGATGGTTTGAGTGTGGTTGGAACGAGAGGGCGAGAGATGAAGGACCTGTGTTAAGCTAATTATTAAGCCGTATTCTAAAGTTTAAGTATCTTTTTTTATGTAAAAGACGTTTAACAAATACAAGGTTTTTTTTTCACTATTTGTGGTTATAATTGAAGTCCTCCTTATAGGTGTGGATCTATATACCTGTAATGCACGCCTGGTTTTTGCAGTGCAGTTCAAAAAGCTCGTCGTGTGATATACAATCAAACGCTTTTAAATAATCTACAAAAATTATGTTTAGTGTTTTTCGATCTATATTTTTCAATGCTTTTAGTTAGAGTGAAAATGTGATCTAAAGTAGTTTCGCTTAGACCCTGCTTGCTCTCTTGGTTGTCGGAATCCGAGCCCTTGTTTAATTCTTTGTAATACTACATTCTGTAAATATCTTTTATTGCCTTTTATTGCCGTTTATAGTTGGCTAATTAGTGTGTAATTGTTTATGTTAAAAATGAAGTGGAGAGAAGGATAAAAAAAGCTTGGAACTCATAATAGTCTAACAAACCTATCTTTAAGTCTAAAATTAACATTTCAATTAAAAATAAAACAATGTACTCAGTCGTGACACCGATATTGCTTTATAGCTGTCAAACATGACGTATTATTATACGTCATGTATTATATTAAAGGAAATAATAAACTAAATCCGAGTCTTCCAGAAGGGGCGGAAAGAAACTTGTTGTGCATAAAAACTAAACACTGGGCGGTTTTATAGTTAATAGACGCCTCAAAAATGGCTTATCATCTGAAGTGACGTTAGCATGGATATCTAAGAAGGCACACAGACAACAAATGGAGTAAGAGGGTGATCCGGACCTGCGGGAAGCGAATGCGTAACGGGGCGTGTCAGACAGTAGTTCCAAACGTAGTTGGCAGCAGAATAGCGGCGTAAAGGCGGCCAGTGTGACGCCAAAAGCGGCCACGTTTCATTTTCAACATAGATTTTATGGAATAAACTATCGGTCAGATAATGATCAAGAAAATTTTCTGCTTTTCTTAACGTCACGTCGAATTCATATTGGAACTTATTAAAATCACACTCAAGAGTTGTACATAAGATACAACGTCAAGGTTCGCTAAAGCTCCGCTCCCGGACCGCGTCCGCTGCTACCACTGCTCTGTGTGGACGGTTGCATAGAACTCAATGGAGTATAACTCGCACGGACTCGCCCCGCGTTTGCACCGGATCTGCTCCGCACCCGGTCCGCCTGTTTATCATAACGTTCGTTCGGGCCCGTACCGTGCTCGCCGCGCCGACCCGCCGTTTCTTTGTGAATCTTCAAAAATTCCCGCGCCCGGACCAGAGCATTATTTGTGTTCCATCTTTATGTGATAAATAAAAACAAATATATTCACTTTAACTAAGTAACTTAACTGCCTCCGTGGCCGAACGGTTACCACGCCGGACTGCCACGCAGAGGTCCCAGTTTCGATTCTCGGGTCGGAACAAATATTTGTATAGCCTACTTTTATTTCTCTCGTGAATTTAGGTGTAATTTGTGGTTTTCTATGTGTCCATGGCACCCGCGACATAGGGTTTTCCCGAGTGCGGGCGGGGCTGTGATGAGTGTGTGCGTTATTATTATTATTATTATATTACTTTTATATTACAGATTGTTGTTGTGAAACTGAGGCCCAAATACTTCAGTTACGTATGGTTTAGCCTCCAGGGGAATTAACTTCAATATTAGGCACTTAGTTAAAAATCTTATGAGCTTACTGATATTCCTAGAATACCAATGTGAATTTACCTTCCCGATTCCGTTCGTTAAATAATAGGCACAAAAGTAGGTACAAATAGTAGGCACAAAAGGCAGAATTACTAGATATAATTATAATGACAAATTTACGATATGATCGTAAATTTGTCATTATAATTATATCTTTATTTTATAACTAAAAAAGGTTCTAAAAGTATATTTTAATTTCTCGATATTGAATTTGAAGTGTAACAAGGGGTTTCGTCTGAAAACGGAATTACAAGGTTTTCAAATTTAGCAGACGATGTGCATTCTTAAGGCGGCTTCCCGCAGCCCTTGATGTCAAACGCGCTGATTTGTAGGGCGAGCTCGCAATACGGACGAGTTCGGGTGGCTTCGAATAGACAAGCGTGGTGGCGCGTATGCGAGTTTGTATAGAGAGCTAGGCCAGACTCGCTCTCACGCCGCGCCTTTGAAGTTAGCGACCAGTGGCGGATCCGAACAGGCTACCACGGGCAAGCACGGGCGCGCTCGGGCGGACCTCTTTCCACCTTCCTACCTGCGGACCTTCTTGGGTCGTGGGAAGCCGCCATTAGTACAACAGTACTAACAATCAAAAGGAATGAATGGGACAAAAAGGTTTTTGTTCCTTCTTACCCGTTTCAGGTCATCAGAATCAGATACATGAAAGGGACGAAACGTTTTTTGTTTCTTATTTTAGCAATTACCTCCGTGATAGAACGGTTAAAATGCTGGTATGCCACGCAGAGGTCCCTGATTCGATTGCTGGACCGGTAGAAATATTGGCATGGCCTACATTTATTTCTCTTGTGATTTGTGTAATTATAAGTTTGTCCATGGCATCTGCGGTACAGAATTTCTCTAGTGCGGGGTCATGAGTGTGTGCGTTATTTTTCTATTCCCTTCGTTAAATATTTATTGGTAACGAATATCATGTTATTACTATATACCTTGATATGATATTCGTAATATATATTTGTCAAAATAGCGATTTACATACGAAAACAAAAAGGAAAAATAGATTTTTTTCCCGAACATAAATAATTCTTGTTTTATGTTTTATAATAATCAAGTGACGGGACGAACAATGCGCCTGATGGTAAGCAATACGTCTGTCCATAACAGTTTCAGTGCCACTCAGAACTTTAAATCACAAAGATGTGTCTGTGTGTCTGTCATGTGCCTGTAATTTCACCAGCACCCTTACCCTTCAAAACCGGAACTCATTAATGCAGACATTACTGCTTGACGGCAGAAATAGTAGGTGAGGTGGCAGTACTTTTTTTTTTAAAGTAGAGCTAACTGCTACTTAAAGTAAAAATCTATAAGAAAAGCAAGATTCTAATAAGGAATTGATTTAATCAAATTTTATATAAATTCCTAATTAGAAAGAACAATGGACAATGGACGTGGAATAACGAGGACATTTGAAAAATACAATCCTCTATTTGACAACGGCGGGGGTACGACTTATTTGCGTTCGAAATAATTTCATACATTGATGATTATTATTATTATGAGTGAAAAGGGAGGGTATTGTCTGCGTATTGGGATTACGGGATTATCAAAAGACCGAGGACAAGGGGAGGGCACGGTTATGAATTGATAAGGGCTATATTATAATTTTGATCCCGTATAAATGGCATATTATGATTCGAAGAATAGTCTATAATAGATTGCAAATTCCAAATATCGCTTTTTGACGTACTTTTTTTATACCAGCACTTTTAAGGATGATTCACTTTAAATCGTTCCGGATGCGAGCCGTGTCCGAGGCATCCGAGCCTCGTACGTGCCGCACGATCTTAAATTAGACTTAGTCAGTACGACGCGGCATACGCTCAAATACGAACGTAGTGTTATATCATATTATAAAGCTCTGGGTAATTTCTTACGCACTCAATTAATATTTCATCATCCATTTTTCAAAAACAGAACGTAGTCAATTTCTGTAAAGTCTCACATTTAGACGGGGCGCGCACGACGCACTTGAGAGCGTGCACATTGTATTCAAAGTACCACAGACGCGGCACGTTGTAATGTGAATCAGTTCATATAAAATGTTCGCAGCATTTCCAATCCGCGGCTCGCACGTGGCTGGGCTCGCGCCCGGCATGGTCTTATGTAAATAGTCCTTTATCCCTCAAAATCAGAACGCACTAATGCTGTGAGCATTATTAACACATAATGAATCACTGGCCATACATATCAGAACGTTTAATTAGAAAACATAATAACTTCAAACGTCTTTTCATTTCGATTAAATGTTCTGGTATATGTGGCTAGGGGTTTATATTAACATTGTTTTTTTTTTATAATATCAAGTGACGGGACGAACGAGTCATGCGCCTGATGGTAAGGTACACCTGTCCATAACAGTTGCAGTCTCACTCCGAGCTTTAAATCGCAAAGTTCTGAGCACTGCCACTGTCCGTCACTCTGAGACATAAGTTGATAAGTCCCATGTGCCTATAATTTCACCAGCACCCTTATCCTTCGAAACCAGAACACACTAATGCTCACATTATTGATTGGCGGTAGAAATAGGTAAGGTAGTAATAGGGCAGTACTTCCCTCAACGAACTCTTTCACAAGGAGCTCTGTTGCTACAAAAAACTATCGCAAATAGTATGATATTACGAAGTTTTGTATCAGATTGTAATCTTGCATGATTATGTCAACACATCAATGTAAAGAGAAAAGTATACTGTACGTATAAGTTTTATTATATGTAAACAAAACAAGGACTGTATTATTACCCACTCCATAATACGTTGACAGACAAAAGACATCCACTTGTGGAACAGTACACCGTTGTTCCTTTTAAAATGAAATAAAAATAAATAAATACAAAAGGTAGAAAAGCATCGAAGGCAAGAATGTTATCTTAATCAAATCAATAAATCAAAAATCCCCCCACAATAACAATAGAGAGTGAAGAGCAAAAATTGCTCCAATAAATCAAGGAATGTTGCTTCATCATTCAATTTCGCCGTTCATTTGTAGCCTCGAGGATTTATTCGTAATCCGTAGGAACGTTAATTGACGTTACATTTTGATGAAATGAGCAAAGTTACTAAAGGTGAATCTGCTTTTCTTGGGAATTTAGACAACAGAATAAAATAAATCTGTCTGCCGTAACAAACGCGATGCAGTAATATTTCGGAATGTAGCGAATCGCAGCCTTCGCTATTATATACAATATTTTATATAGTGTGTTTACATGTATGTAGATTT
The DNA here is from genome assembly GCF_003589595.1 of Hyposmocoma kahamanoa. Classification (NCBI taxonomy): domain Eukaryota; kingdom Metazoa; phylum Arthropoda; class Insecta; order Lepidoptera; family Cosmopterigidae; genus Hyposmocoma; species Hyposmocoma kahamanoa. Next base: position 19,534,961 of record NW_020654289.1, read on the forward strand.
AAATGCAAAATTTAAATATACTTGTTTTTGGCGCCTTTTTCCAATGAAAATAACAATTTATTGTCGTTGTTTTCTCTGTGTTCGTTCGTAACTATACTTTCTTAGTTTTAGTAAACTATAAGTACCACTCCCTTTGTATTTGCTCACTCTTCATTAGCACCCAAACTCTATTTGATACACTCCGTAATAAAATGTACTCATGGACATATTTAGAGGAATGCCTCAGTGGCCGAACGGATACCATGTGGATACCATGCTGGTCTTCCGTCTCCCGGGTTTCGATTCCTGAGCCGGGAGAAATATTTGTATGGCCTACAGTTATTTATCTCATGAGTTTGGGTGTAATTTGTGGTTGTCTATATGTATCCAACTGCCTCCGTGGCCGAACGGTTACCATGCCGGACTGCCACACAGAGGTCCCAGGTTCGATTCCCGGGCCGGGAGAAATGTTTGTATGGCTTACATTTATTTATCTCGTGAGTTTGGGTGTAATTTGTGGTTGTCTATGTGTGTGTCCATGGCACCCGCGACACAGGGTTTCTCTAGTGCGGGGCTATGTTGAGTGTGTGCGTTATTTATTATTTATTATCCATGGCGCCCGCGATGTAGAGTTTCCCTAGTGGGGCTATGACTGTGGGGGTTATTATTATTATTATTATAACTAATGCAAAATAAAAAGTCACTTGCATTAGAGCTTCTTGTGAAAGATTTCGTCCAGAGAGGTACTACCAGCTTACCTATTTCTGCTGCCAAGCAGTAATGCTAGCATTACTGTGTTCCTGTTTTGAAGGGCACATGAGACTTGTCAACTTATGTCTCAGGGTGACGGGTGTAGTGGCATTGCCCCTCAGGTCTTTGCGATTTAAAGCTCTGAGTGGCACTGCAACTGTTATGGACAGGCGTGTTAGCTTACCATCTGGCGCACGACTTGTTGGTTTTGTTACTTGATATTATAAAATAGAAAGTTGAATTATGATAACAACGTTCATATACACCACTAGCTACATATACCAGAACAATTTTAATCGCAATCACGTTTGAAGTTATTATTTTTTCAAATTTAGTGTTCTGGTGTATGTGGCCAATGATTCATTATATACATTTTTATCATAATTAAAATATTAACGTTCCTATAAATTATGTCCATGAGTATATTTATGATTTAATTTATTGTTACATTACATTTTCTGTGAGAGTGAAGACATTTAAAAGTAATTCTATCGAATAATTTTCCACATCTGTCTGGTATTTCGCTCATCGCTTTATTGCTAGAATCGATTCACACGAATATGCCGAAAATAAACGCAAAATCCGTTTCCCGATATATCAATTTACGTCATAATGTAAGAAGGTTAAAATCAGTAATGCATTGTTCTTTGTTATGCATTGTTTTTTTTATGACTGTTTGTCTCTCAATAAAAACAATCTTAGGTCTATTGTAAAGACAACACTAAACAAAAATAAAGACAATATGGTAGCAGAGAGTCAAATTCAAAGTTAAATAATCTTTATTTCATAGGCAAGCAAATTACACTTTATTTTTTTTATGTTAAGAAGGAGGCAAACGAGCAGACGAGTCACTTGATGGGAGGTGGTCATCGTCGCATATGGTCACTTACAACATCAGATTAGCTGCCTATGCGTTGCCAGTCTTTGAGAGCCCTGTAAACACGCTTTTTGAAGAACTCCATGTCGTAGCGCAAAGTAAATACTTCAAGAGGAAGATCATTCCATATCTTGCAGGTTTAAGGAAGGAACGAACGAGGTCTTAGAATGGCAGGCATCTAAGATGTGTCGTCATACTGATTAAACTCTACTGTTAATTCATAAGGCAACTTCCCCTGAGAAAAATGAGGATGAAATTCGAGGGGTTACTCTTTGTAAATATACGTTTGAATATATTTATCATTACTATATTTAATTTAAACATCGAGACTACCTGCAAGAGCTAAATAGATCACTACCACCGTGTTTTGTCATCCAAGTCCGTAGAAGGTGTGTAATAAATAACCTTTAATATAAAGTTTTGATTTCACTATAGTTTTAAACCTTTTTAAATCAAAATTTCGATTATCAATCGGAATTTTATTATTGATTGCCACTTAAATGAATTTGAGACTTTGTGAAGACGACTATCAAGAACAGCTAGTTTATTTTTAATTCGAGTATTAATTAATGTTTGTTTGCCACAGTTTTTCATAAAAATTTTTTTTCTTTACGTAAATAACATTTTCATAAAATTACTGAGACGTTAGTGTAAGAATGTTAATCTCTTTAAACATATCTCACAAAGAGAAAATTGTATGTTAAACAAACAACATCATCTAAACTTCCAATAATGTGTTGGATAACAAATATGTCCTTTATTTTGTAATTGAAATTCCCGAAGACAAATAATGATGTAGGGGCCTTTACTGACAGTCCCTAAAGTTACGACATCGTCTCATAAATAAAACAAGCAATTCTATCCCTGATTGCACCCTGTTGAGACAAGTTTGTTTGCGTCAGAGCATGTCGTCGTAATCAATCTTACAGACAGATTAGGAGGAATAAAGTTGTTAGCAACTCGAAGTGAAACCTGGAACCTGCTGGTGTAGGCGGCATAATGTAGACGAATGAGACAAATCTTCATTCGTCTTGGTTATATAATTATGCCATTAACATTAGTGTAATAAATATATGTAGGAAACATAGTAATACTGGTAATATACACACCGGCACGTTTAACGGAACACTTGTAAAATTCCTAATGCAGTGTTTTTTCAAAGATGTAGTCGGTTTGAGATTTAATTTGAGAGTAAAAATTAAGTCACCTGTTATTTTTTTCATTTATTTGTTTTAATTTTCTACTAATAGGGGTTTGTCGAGTGGTTTGAGACTGGTTTTGCGTTTTTATAAATTTCGTAAATTTTAGTTCAAATAGTTGTTTTATTTATTGTTTTAATTTTTTATAATTATTAATACAAACATCGAACTTACGTCTGTATGCCAAATAATGACCGTGGCCCTAGTTGAATCAAATATCATGATATTTCACTACCATGATAGTCATTTATTTTTCTGTGAAATATAGCTTGGCTTACAGACACTTGTTCGATTCCTTTCAGAACGAAGGATTTTTTTCTTTCTGTTAATAATTTAATTAATATTAAAAAAAATGTTAGTAATTTCACAAAAAATAAATATTATGCGCGTAGTAGAAAAGCATCATGATATTCAATAAAATCAATAAACGTTCACTTAATAAATTATTTTTTTTTTAATTTCTGACGTTTCTGTTTTTTCTAAAATCTACAAAAATGCATTTTGCTTAATTTCGATTTTATTCGATAAGAGTTGAGTAAAGCTGTACTCGATGGTAAAAGATATTATGTCAAATATGTGTCTACAAAGTATCTACTTACGAAAAAGTTAGATATAAGTCTAATTCTTATTTATACAAAACATACGAGGAAATGTTATTATTTTATATTGTATTTTTTTGTTTAGCTAATTGTGCATTGTGGGTGTATATAATATATATAACATATTTATATAAATATATTATATTTCATATATTACACAACATATTGGAAACAATGACGGTACCACAAATACTGAGACGCGAGACAATATAGAAAAGTAATTTTTTTTTAATTCAAATGTAAGTGTGCATTTGACCTCCATCTCACCTGATGGAAAATGACGACGAGGTCAACAATGGAGCATGCACACCTAAATAATGTCTATTCACTCTCGCCTTGAAAAGGTCCAATTTTCTACATTGACCCGCCCGGGGATCGACCCGAGACCTCAGAAATGGCGATATTATGAAAACCGGAATGTCTTAAGTACATTCTTAAGTCAACTAAAATTCCAAAATGTCTGAAGACCCGTCTATATAATCAGTGTGTTCTGCCTACTATAACTTACGGTGCCGAGACATGGACGCTCACGCAGGAGGATGAAAGTTGCACAAAGAGTCATGGAGCGTGTCATGCTCGGTGTCAAGCTTATAGACCGTGTTCCCAATGTCCAGATCCGAAGTCGAACTAAGGTAAAGGACGTGGGGAACCGCATCACGGAGCTAAAGTGGCGCTGGGCAGGGCACCTGATACGGAGACAAGATGACAGATGGAGTAAGGCGATAACTGAGTAGCGTCCAAGGATACAGGAACGTCGGGCGTCCAGCGGCGAGATGAGCGGATGACAACGCAGGAATTAGGGGGGCGAACCTGGATGAGATTGGCACGGGAACATGGGGAGTGGCACAGAAACTTGGAGGCCTATACCCAGCAGTGGGTGAAGTCAGGCTGATGATGATGATGTATGGTGTGCTGTGCAAAAAGGTATAAGTTGTAGGTGCAGGTTTTTCGTACCGTTACCGCTTACAAATCGCACACGCACTCATTGTCATTACACAAATTGACTCGCGGAGAAACTTGACCGTGTAACCGGACCTTTGAACTTGCACACTTGTTAATTACGAAGTTTTCACAGTAATTAGATAAATCTGGGAGTTCGGAAGTTCATAGATTTATTCAAGACAGCTCAAATTACCTCACAAACAAAATTTAATGAGTTAATAATTTATAAATACTTCTGAGAAATTTATTGTTGCTAGAAAACAAAACAAACCCATTTTGTGTACCTTTTTGGCGTTCAATTAATTGTACTAAAGCTGAAGGTTGTTACTAACCTTTAAATCAAATAAGTTTACAGTAATAATTACTACAAAGATACACAAAAGCATAGCATGTGCAGGGTCCGACTTGTGCCATCCGACTTCCTCCAAGAATGTCAGTATCCTCCTGATTCTGCTGAAGACGAGGAGCAGCCTCGGCACTCCAAGGTAATTCGCACTAAATCGCGATAATGAATATAAGTAATCCTAAAAACACCATCAATATTACCTTACATTTTGGGCCGTGCTAATCTATCCTTAACTTAATTGGTACATCTGCTAGTGACCTACATTTAACCTTGTAAGACCTTTAGTCTTATTATGTACTTACATAACGAAGTAAATAGTTACCCGAAGGCTACCCGAAGAATATCTGATAACAAAAGACGTCAGTCGGTGTCAGTTTATAATGTTACAGAACATATAAAGTACAAGAGCCACTGAAAATCAGTGTGAGAGTCTGTTATATTGTACAACTCACTGGGCAAAAACCTCTAAACGTTTATTGTATTGTTCAATATTTGTTTCGTTTCCTTATAATTTTTATCTTGTTTTGGTATTTTGTAATTCAGTTAACCTAAAATCTATATTCAATATAGGTTTTCGTGGTGCTGCTGTAAATAATAAATAAATAAATAAACAAACTCAATTGATTGAGAAGTTCAATGCAGGCCATTTCTATTCAACTTCAGCAATGCAGACTCCAGTTATTTAGTTGTAGAGCTGACTGGATATTCTTAACAGGTCGCCATTTCCTGCGCGCTACAGAACCGTTATTATTTAAGTCGACGCTTGCCTGTGACGGTTTCTAAGGTTGGAGTTTAAGTTAAAGCATATAGCGGTCTTATGAGAAATTTAAAGAGGGTAGAAATAACACCAAAGAACTTAAAATCATTCATCATCAGATATTTTCTTACCTTAGAAATTAACGTATTACTGCCTCAGTGACCGAACGGTTACCATGACTGCCATGCAGAGGTCCCAGGTTCGATTCCCGGGCTAGGAGAAGTATTTGTATGGCCTACATTTATTTATCTCGTGAGTTTGGGTGTAGTTTGTGGTTGTCTATGTGTGTGTCCATGGCACCCGCGACCCAGGGTTTCCCTAGTGCGGGGCTATGTTGAGTGTGTACGTGTGCGTTATTAAAGTCATAGGTTGAAAGCTTTCGCAGGTATGCGAACCGTAGATCTCCAGACTACTATATAATTATAGCTTTTTTTTACAAAAACCCGACCTCAAAAGTTTGCTTATCAGCTTTTTGTTGGAATTACATCTATTTGCCAAGTTTTATTGTAATCGGTTAATAGAAAATGCGCGAAACCGAATTCATTCCCGAGTTTGCCATTATTCGATCTAGAATATTTTCTTTAAATTTAAATGAGACCAATACTGAGGAACTTACTTCCTTTCCAATAAAAAAAGAAATCGGTTCACAAACGCGTAACATATTATAATATTTCACTCGTTACGTGGCTGAGTTGGCATAGCGTCTGGCACGGTTTGCTAGAAGACGTCGATTTGAATCCGGCCGGATCGAACGAATTTTGTCTAAGTGTTCGATCTTTGTATTAACCATTATAACAAACTAGTGGAGTAATTTCAGAAAAAATAATTGAATACCAATTCAATATAAATTTAAATACAATTAATAGCGACATATCTAGCCATTGTTGGCAGCTGTAAAGTTACCTAACTGGGTGACGAAATACTTCCATAGATTTCTCATAGATGGCGCTACGGCTAAAAAATCGTTAAAAAAATCAAATACAAAGATCCAACAACAAGCACATAGAAACATTCGTGAGGTCCGTTGGTTCGTTCCGGGGCTTAGTTGGCATAGCGTCTGCTACGGTTTGCTAGAAGACGTCGGTTCGAATCGGAATGCGGTCGGATCGAAGAATTTTCTTCTAAGTGTTCAATTTTTGTATTAATAGTTATAACAAACTAGTGGAGTAATTTCACAAAAAAATATTGAATATCAACTCAATACAAATTTAAATATTATAATATCTTGAATTGAGAACCTCCTCCTTTTTTGAAGTCCGTTGAAAACAATTTGAAGTAGTGACGCACACGAGAAATACCGTATAGAACTATATTTAATAGAACAATTCGGATGTACTTGAAAATAAATAGACAGCTGAGCAACAGAAAAAATCTGAAAGGCTTTCTGAAAGCGGTCAGAGGAACACAATTAATTAAGATAGGTAGCTCAGGCTCTGTCGCAAATTCTACGTTGAGAGGCTACGTGTATTACGCCTAACTACTCTGGAGGATAGCCTTCGCTTCGTGATGACCTCATCGAGACTTATAAAATCTTAATGTACCAGTATAATCTATCAGACATACAAAAAAATGTAATTCATTACGTCAGTCACCACCACCACCACCACCATGTCAACTAGTTCATGCTCTTACTAAAAATTTCACAATTTCTTCAGCAACAGAGTAGTGCATAACTGGAAGATGCTATGGGAAGAGGTAACCTATCACAAAGTCGAAAACTTTTTGTCCGAAATAACGTTTGTTCGAATTTTCATTACACCGAAAACCGAATTATAACGAAACAGTTGTTCTTTCAGGATATGTTAAATGTTTATCGCAAAGACACGACTAGGTTCCGTTAGGTTAGGTTAAGTTGGGGCAGGCCCCACGTGAATTCTCGGTACGTCCTCGTCGTCTGCCCTGGACCCCATTCCACTTGGTGCGCGGTAACGCAGTGGCCAGTGGGTGGGTGACTAAATCCGAGACTTTCTGTACGTGCGGGCAATTGAGGTGTTTTTGTGTCTTGCGGTGGTGTTTTGTCGGCATAGTTCTTTCGAACAATGTCCTCGAAACCTGTCGGTTCCTCGGAGCCGAGTGGTCCTATTCAGGACAGGAGGTCCATTGAGGACATGGGCGAGGTTAGGCCCACAGTGGCCATCTCAGTCGAGGCGGACGATGGGTCCGTCGTCGACTTTGATGATTTGGAGGAGGTCGCTGTCAAGGACAGCGAGCAGCGACGACGGCTCGAAGAGCGGAGCCCAGTCGTTATACTGGAGGACATCCTGATTAGGCCGTCCCAGTCTTTTGCGCCCAAGAGCGCGCTCCCGAAGCGCGACAAGTTCGGACGCTTCCAGCGTTCCGAGGTGGAGTCGGTGTCCGGAATGGACACTAAAAGCGCTTGTGGAAGCCGCAAAGCGGTCAAGCGACCCCCGGATGTGTCGCATTGCTCCGACTTCAGCGAGTCGGAAATAACTGCGGCGGCGCCGAAAATCAGCACCGCACGCAGGGGAGGAGGCCGCGCCGGGGCGGTAAAGAAGAAAGCCGCCTCAAACGAGGCGAAGAGATGCACGGCTGCAGAAGTGAAGGCATATGAGGCCTTCGCAACGAAGGGGCTCTCCGACCTCGACTGGGAGGACTCGGAGGCGGAAAGTTGGCACGGGGCGGCACCTAGGGCGGAGGCCCTTGCCGCCGACGTAAAACGCGCGGAGGCGATGGCGGAGGTGACGAGAATCCTCGCCGCGGTGAGCAAGTCCCGGAACCTAATATATAACCTAATCTGGTACTGCTCAACGATTCCCTGACTTCGTATATGGATGATGGCTGCCAAGTGGATGTCGTTTACACGGATTATAGTAAAGCGTTTGACAGGATTCAGCATGATTTACTCGTTTGCAAGCTTCAGAAGATTGGTATTAGTGGAGATCTACTTAGATGGCTGACGTCTTATATAAACAATAGATCACAGGCCGTTGTCGTAAAAAATTACATGTCTGGGTGGGTGAGGGTTCCTAGTGGCGTCCCGCAGGGTTCTTTGCTCGCACCTCTCCTGTTCGCGATCTTTATCAATGACATCGAACACTGTTTTAAATCATCTCAACTTTTGTGTTTTGCCGATGATATGAAGATTTTCGCGCCTATTTATTCAATTTCTGAAGCTATTCTATTACAAGAAGACTTAATGAGACTTGACACGTATTGCACCGTTAACCAGCTTGACCTGAATCCCTCTAAGTGCTCCGTTATTACCTTTAGCCGCAAACGCAACTTAATTGATTTTGATTATTGTTTAAAAAATACCAAACTGCAGCGTAATTCTGTGGTGAGGGACCTTGGTGTGCTTCATGATAGCAAGTTGTTATTCGATTCGCATGTCGACGCTATTATCTCGAAAGCCTTCAAAGCACTTGGTTTTGTGATGCGTAATTCCAGAGAGTTCGGACAGGCCAAAACACTAAAAATTTTATATTGTTCATTTGTCCGTAGCCATCTGGAATACGCATCGCAGGTCTGGAGCCCTAGATATCTTACTTACATATCTCGTATTGAGAATGTTCAACGTAGATTTGTGAAATATTTGTGCTATCGAACAGGGGCGCGGTATGATTCGTGCCAGTATCTTGCTGTGTGCAAAAAGCATCATCTTTTGCCACTCGATGAGCGACGGCAGATTGCTGATGTAGTTTTTCTTAATAAAATTGCTATAGGTGTTATTGACTCCCCGGAACTTGTGGCCAAGGTCTCTCTTAGAGCCCCTTCAAGGGCCCTTAGGTTTAATCCACTCCTATACGTACCCCCAGCTTCCTCGATCTTTCGGCAGAATGCATTTCTTTTACGGGCAAGCAATAGCTTTAATTCATTATCTAAGCAGGTCGACATCGATCTCTTCAACACTGGTGCGACGTCGGTAAAGCGTGTTATGACTAAGTTGGTTTTTGATAGGTAATTGTTTGTTTATTTTTCTTTTTCTTTGTGTGTGTGTTAATATATGAGTTGTAAATTTGTTTAATCTGTTTTGTGGATAAGCTACTTTTATTCTTTTTTCTTTTTATATGTACGAGTATAGTTAAGTGATGCTCCAAATTTTGTTTATAGTGTTTCTATTGGTGGGGACCTTTAATTGGCTTTCTAATTTTATTTAAGTTTTTATTTTGTATAACAGCCGTTGGTTCTCCTTCAAATAAAATAAAAAAATAAAAAATAAAAACCTCAAGGGTACCACCGCGGCCGAAATTAAGGATGCCCTATTCAAACTGGAGGCATCCATCGATTCTCTCGCCTCCCGGACTGTCACTGAGGAGACGAAGCGGCTTATGGCCAATAACGCTCGTCTCAACAAGGAGGTAGACCTTGTGAAGGCAGAGGTCATCGCCCTCCGGAAGGCGTTATCCGAGCGCTCCCGCCCCTCCGCCGCTGCCACTCCTGTTCTGCAGCGAGGAATTGGCGCGGACGTGGTAGAGGAGCTCAAACGTTCCTTGACCATCTCCATAGGGGAGATGGTCAATGCAAGGATTGCGAGCCTCGAGACGAGGCTCCCCCCAGCGCCGATTTTGCGGCCGCCTTTGGCGGCAGACAAACATAGGGCGGCACTGGTGCAGTCACAAGGAGCAGCGGTTCCCTCCGTCTGCCCTCCGGCAACGTCGCGGACATACGCGGTGGCCGCTGGTACACGTGTTACTGCATCAGCACAGGTTGGACGCGCTGCACGCACCCCACAGCTGCTGATGCCAGTTCCCACGCCAGTACCGAGGACGGCGCAGCCAGCCACGTCCAGGTGGGTGCCAGGGACGGGGCCGCCCGCCAGACCATTGGCGAAGTTGGTCTCGGTGCCTGCGCCGAGGCCGGCAGCAAAGCCGGCCAGTTACAAGGCGACTCCGCGCGCCCCAACAGGGGCCGGAGCACCGCCACTGACGCCACAGTTAGAAGGGTGGACGCTGGTGGAGAGCGTCACTCAAAGGCGTCGTGAGAGAAGGAGGCGGCAGAGGGCGAGACAAGCAGCTGCGAAGGCGGCTGCCGCGCCCGCGACGACGAGGGCCCAGCCTAAGCCGAGGAAGGCTATTCCTCCTCCTCGGCCTCGATCAACGGCTGTGGTTCTCACACTGCAGCCGGCGGCCTTAGAAAAGGGAGTCACGTACGCTCAGACGATCTCCCGTGCACGTCAAGCGTTCGATCTCCAGGAGCTGGAGATTGAAGACGTGCGTATTAGGGAGACCGCCACCGGGGCCCGCATTTTGGAGGTCCCGGGCGCCGCCAGCGCCGAAAAGGCAGACCGCCTGGCCTCCAGGCTCCGGGAAGTGTTAGGCGACGACGTCGCGGTCGCACGGCCCACAAAATGCGTGGAGCTGCGCATCTCCGACCTCGACGACTCCGTCGAGGCCGAGGAGGTGCGTGCAGCCGTGGCGGCGAAAGGGTCATGCTCCGTTGACCAGGTTCGGGTGGGCGCGATCGCCACCGGAGCGGACGGCCGCGGGGCAGTCGTCGTACGCTGCCCTATCGTCGTCGCCAAGGCGGTGGTCGCCACAAAGTTCCGGGTGGGGTGGAGCACTGCACACGTCAGGGTGCTTGAGCCATTGCCCATGCGGTGCTATCGCTGCATGGGCATCGGGCACGTAGGGCGTCGCTGCCCAGTGAGCTCGGACCGGAGCAATTTATGCTACCGGTGCGGCAAGCCAGGTCACCGGGCGGCTGGATGTCAGGCGGAGCCAAAGTGCGCCGTCTGCGCCGATCTTGGTCGGCCGGCGGCGCACATAATGGGAGGGAAGGCGTGTCGCCCTCCCCCAATGAAGGCTAAGGAGGCCCCAGGGAACCAGGCCTCCACCGCAGCGACGGTACCTGCGGCTGCGCCAGTGGAGGAAGTTGAGATGTCTATTGATGGACAGACTTGAACTCAACTTCCTCCAGACGAACCTGAACCACTGCGCCAGAGCACAGGACTTGTTCATGCAGTCCATGGCGCAGTGGTCAGTGGACGTTGCGGTAGCCGCGGACCCGTACTACGTTCCCAGGCATTCCAACTGGGCTGGGGACGTGGACGGCGTCGTGGCCATCGTCACGCCGTCGGCGGCTCCCCCTCTCGTCGTAAAAGAGAGGGGGGCCGGTTACGTGGTGGCAGTGTGCGGAGGAGGGGTGGCGGTAGTGGGCGTTTATTTTTCGCCCAACCGCCCAATGGCCGAGTTTGAGCCGTTCTTGTTGAGGCTCAGCTCGGCCGTGAGGAGGCTCGCCCCGGCGAATATTTTGGTAATGGGCGACCTCAATGCCAAATCGCCGGCTTGGGGCAGCCGCTTGCCCAACGCCAAGGGGCGAGCAGTGCATGCGTGGGTGACGGCCAACGGTCTGGTCGTCGCCAACCGCGGCACCGCCAACACCTGCGTGAGGAGGTGGGGGGGTTCCATCGTGGACATAACGTTCGCGACCCCCACCCTAGCCTCACAAGTGCAGGACTGGCGGGTGCTGGAGGGGGAGGAGACCCTTTCGGACCACGTATACATAAGGTTCAGGGTCTCCTCCTCGCAGGCGTCAACGACGGCGCCTGCACGGCGAGGGCGAGGGCGAGAGGGGTTTCCCCGTTGGGCTCTCGCCAAATTCGATGCCGAAAGGGCAACAGAGGCGGCTATCGTGGCCGCATGGGGCGCTTCCCCCCAAGTGGGTTCGAACGAGATGGCAGTCGGGTTCAGAAGGAATCTGACTGCCATCTGCGATGCCGCAATGCCCCGTACCGGCGGCAGGCCTCCCAACAAGAGGGAGGTCTACTGGTGGACGCACGAGCTCGCGCTTCTGCGATCCGCCAGCAACGCCGCGCGGAGGGCGCACAAGCGGTGTCGCAGAAGGCGTCACACGCCCCAGGAGGAGGAGAACCACCACGCCGCCTATAGGGCGGCGCAAGAGGAGCTCCGAGTCGGCATAAGCCGGGCCCAAGATCTGGCCCGGCAGGGGTTCCTGGCCACGTTGGATGGGGACCCCTGGGGGCGCCCGTACAAGATGGTGCTCAACAAGTTGCAGCACCGGGCGCCCCCCGCCGAGACGATGGAGACGGAGCTCCTCAATCAAGTGGTGGCTGGCCTGTTCCCGGAGGGGGATGAGAGTTTCTCTCCTCCCTCCATGACTCCGCCGATTGCGGAGCCGGAACAGGCCGATACAGTTCCTCCAGTCACACAGGAGGAACTAAAGGCGGCAGCGGACCGGCTCAGAGCCACAAGAAAGGCCCCCGGTCCGGACGGTGTGCCAGGGAAAGTCCTGGCACTTGCGTTGGAACACCTGGGAGAACGCGTATTGAAGCTCTTCGATGCCAGCTTGGCGTCGGGGAGCTTCCCCCAGGTGTGGAAGGAGGGCCGCCTTTGCCTCCTCCTGAAGGAAGGGCGTCCGGTCGAGTCCCCATCAGCGTATCGGCCCATCGTGCTGCTCGATGAGGCGGGTAAGCTTTTCGAGCGAGTGCTCGCTGCCCGCATCATCGAGCACCTCGACAGTGTGGGCCCCGATGTGTCGTCGCACCAGTTCGGATTTCGGGCTGGGCGTTCGACCATCGATGCGATAGCGGAGCTAAGGGGACAGGTGAGGAGGGCCAAGGCGGAGCGGGGGATTATTGTGGCGGTGTCGTTGGACATCGCCAACGCGTTCAACAGTCTCCCGTTCTCCGTCATCGAGGAGGCCCTAAAGTTCCACCGCCTGCCTCAATATCTGAGGCAGGTGGTGTCGAGCTACCTCACCGGGAGGAAGATCTCCTTCCTTGACCGGAACGGGGAGATGAGGGAGCGGAGCATGTGCCGCGGGGTTCCACAGGGCTCGGTTCTGGGCCCGCTATTGTGGAACCTCGGATACGACTACGTGCTCCGAGGATCTCTCCCCGTTGGACTGGGTGTCATCTGCTACGCAGATGACACTCTAGTCTACGCCCGGGGGCGGGATTGGGGGGAAGCGTCGCGACTGGCCACGGAGGGAAGCGCCCTAGTGGTCAGCCGCATTGGGGAGCTGGGGCTCACGGTCGCCTTCGACAAAACAGAGGTCATAGCATTCTATGGCCTCCGTCGAGGGCCTCCGCCCGGCTCCTGGGTGGAGGTGGGAGGAAGGAGGGTCGGGGTGAGCCCTCATATAAAGTATCTTGGGCTCACCCTGGACAGCCGGTGGAACTTCAAAGAGCACTTCCACCGGCTGTCGCCGCGACTCGTGTCCGCCGCGGCGGCGCTTGGGCGCCTTATGCCAAACGTGGGGGGACCCAGCTCCCTATGTCGTCGGCTTTATGCTGGCGTCATACGGAGCATGGCCCTCTACGGGGCGCCCATCTGGGCGGAGGCCCTCACCACCAGACTGCGGCCGCTTCTGCGCAGACCGCAGAAGCTAATGGCGGTGAGGGTGATTCGGGCGTACCGGACGGTTTCCGGAGCGGCGGCATGCGCCCTGGCTGGATCCGCACCCTGGGAGCTCGAGGCGTCCGTCCTCGAGCAGACCTACAGGTGCCGTGCGGAAGCCAGGGCACGTGGAGAGCGCCCCACACTAGAGGAGCTAGTGGGGGTTCGGCGTGCCGCCAAGACCGCCGTCCAGGCGGGGTGGGAGGAGGCACTCCGATCGGCCAGATACGGGGAGCGCACCGTCCAGGCGCTGCTCCCTGTACTGGCCGATTGGAGAAAGAGGAGGCACGGGTCCCTCACCTACCGTCTTGTTCAGGTACTTACCGGACACGGCTGTTTCGGCGACTACCTGCACAAGATCGCACGGAGGGAGGTGACCCCGGAGTGTCACGAGTGCGGCGCTGCTACAGACTCGGCGAGGCACACCTTGGAGGTGTGCCCGACCTGGAGCCAGCAGCGCCGGGATCTCGTAGAGGTGGTGGGACGAGACCTCTCACTGCCCAGCATAGTTAGAGCCATGCTGGGAAGCGAGAGGTCATGGCAGGCGATGGTCTCCTTCTGCGAGGACGTGATGTCGCAGAAGGAGACAGCCGAACGGGTCCGCGAAGACAGCGCCCTCTCGGACCCTATTCGGCGTCGGCGGAGAGGACGCACGCGACGGCTCTTCGCCGACCGCCTGCGTCCCATCAGCGGAGGCCAGCAGGGTGCGGGGTTGGGAGACCCTGCCCCTGCATTGCACAGGCCTCCGCCGCCGGTAGATGCCCCAAATGTTCCGGGGCATCTCCGTGTAGGTCGCCCCCCATGCTTAAGGGGGCGATGGTGTAGGGGTCCGCCCAAAGGCGGACCAGCACCACCGGAGTCGCGGTAGCATCTGAAAGGGACCCCGCGGCTCCGGCGCCAGGTGCGCGCAGGAACATCGTGAGGTTTTTAGTGGGTATGCTCTTGGGGATCGACATAGTCCCCAGGAGAGAGTCCCACATATCCCCGCCGTCTCCCAGCGGCGGGGAATGCGTAACGCATTTTCCTCACGATAATAAAAAAAAAAAAGAAAAAAAAAAGGTTAGGTTAAGTTAGGTTTAAAAGAAAAAACATTTTCCTCTCAAAATTACTTTCGAGGTTATGAAATTTCGACTAAATGTTATTTCTGGAAAATGTCAGTTTGAACTACTGATAGGTAACCATCGGAAGATGTTGTTTCTGCTCTCTCTGTTAATGCCTTCAAGAATAACAACTCGACAATAACAACTGGCTACAAAAGAGTGAATTAATACTAAGAAAAGTGAGCTAAATTTTAAAACAACAGCTATTAGATCTAGTAGAGCTTACAAAAGAATTCGTCAAGTACTGTCACCTTAACCTATTTCTACCATCAAGCAGTAATGTGAGCATTACTCCCTTCCGGTTACGAACACCGGTTCCGATTGTGAACTTATGTCTCAGATTGACAGGTCGATTTAAACATCTAAGTGGCGGTGCAACTGTTATGGACAAGCCTGTCGCGTCGAACCACCAGGCGCACGACTTATTTATCCGATCACTTAGTGCCATAAAAAAATAATTATATGTGTAAATAATATGGAAGGAGCATTCCCTTGTCGCGCATCGAGATAATATATTATATGCCTGGCGCAAGAGCAAGGAGGTAGCACAGACTGGTCGATCCTCTCACCACGATTCGCCTTTGGCGAAAAATCATCTTCCCTAACGGCCCTTCTCAGGGCCACCAAAAAAGCCTTTGTCAAGGTTCCGACCTCACGAGCGACAAAAATCTATGCACACGCTAAGGCTCAATTCAAACTGGGCGGAACGAAAAGGCAGCGAAGTTTTGTTGCGATAGCATAATAAACTTTATGGTCAATTGTGTAACGTCCAAACTAGATACGAGCCACAATCTTTCGCGGAACGCGCGAGCATTCTAGAACATGCTATATACTACGATATCGTTACAAAAATCAATATTAATTGAGCGCAAGAAGAAGCGGAAGCTGCTCATCTAACATCAAATCAATAAAAATCTGAAAGAGATAGATATACAGATGTAGATTAACAAGACATCGTTAAAAAAGAACTTTACGCTCTCCGAATTACCTTGGACCTTTGAAACGAGACAAATTCCTTCAAAAAGTCAGTATGATAGAACGTACTTTCAGCGCAATATGGTGTAGCTAGAATGAAATGGACTTTTTTATTCGCTCTGCTTTAGAAAATAGCATTCATTTTGTTATAAGATCATTAATTTTCATTCTATGAGTTTAAGATTCACTAATTGAATTTAAAAGGGTTTTAATGAGTGAATAATCGGAATTAATAAATTAGTTTGAAGTACATTTTGTGAGAATATTTCAAAAACAACTTTCTAATTACCCAAGTACTAATTCTCATTACCAATCTTAATTGACAGGGTAATCAGAGTTTTAAACAATTTCATGGAGACCTAAAAATATTCTTTTGAAAAATCACATTTTAATGGCTTATGTCGTTATGTCCTCTGTTTTCGGTTTAGCGTTTAATCAATCAGTTTACAGAGTAATTGACCGATAAGTGTCAACAAGTCTCTTCCATTTGTTTGACATGGAAGAGACTTTGAATAGTGTTTGGTTTTCTTCATTCTAAAGCAAATACTAAGCGAGGGTAGTACGGGGGCTGTATGTTAAAAAATGAACTCTATTTTCTCGTTATTTCTACTCCATTATATCAAGAAATGTTTATCAAGTGCATACGGATTTTTTTTATGAGATCAAGTGACGGGATGAACAAGTCGTGCGCCTGGTGGTAAGTGACACGCCTGTCCTTAGCAAAGATCTGAAGGGTACTGCCACTGCGCCCGTAACCCTGAGATATGACTTAACAAGTCCCATGTGCCTGTAATTTCACCAGCACCCTTACCCGTCAAAAGTGGAATGCAGTAATGCTCATATTACGGTTTAGCTGCAGAAATAGGTAGGTACGATGGCAGTGCTTCCCTGGACGCACTCTTTCACGAGGAGCTCGTGAAAGAGTGTGTCTGCTACTAAATGAATGTTTGAATTTAATAAGTGAAGGTATGATAGGCAGTTGCTCAGAGGATAGACATTAACCACTGCCTGTTTACAAATTAGATACAACTATGCAGAGATCGCAATTCGCCTGCCTTATCTGGTGATCATAGTAAAAGCTTTTGTTCAGAAGAGTTCTGTGGTTTACTTGAGGAAGAAGTAAAAACCTGAATTTTCATTCACAACTAAACTGAGAAAAATGCACGTGGAACAAACCTAAATACAATTCTCGCTTTTAGCAGAATTAGAAATTTTAAAAAGTTCTTCTAAGCGTCGGCTCTCGGTATAGCACTAATGGACGTTAGTTGCCTCCTGTTTGTGTATATGTAACATACTTCTAGTGTTAATGCAGATACAAACATGTACAGTAGAGTAAGTATTTTTATTAGCCTGCACAATTCTATAAGCGTCGTCTATAAGATTCGATAATAATAATTAGCCTCTGTTAGTTTCACTAATAGCCCTCCTTATCATAATCAACGCATTTTCATTTAAGTAACTTTGGAAATATTAACGCCTAAAGTATTTTTTATTTGAAAAATCTCAATTACGCTGAATTTTCCTAAGAGCCTACACAACCTCAAATGGCTTTGGTTGATTCCGCATAACAGCGAAAGTGTTGAATCAATCACTCTGGAAAGAATATATAGAAAAATTGATGATATACACTGATTACTATATGGTGTGAAAATATGATTCCAAAAATTTTCACGATAAAAAAAAAACACAAACTTACCTCGAAATTTTACAGGAAAACCGCTATATTCAATAGGTAATTTACGTATACGAATGAGTTTTTTTAACATCTGAACTAAATAGAACACGTATAGCAAACGATATACATTTTTAAAACATAGTTCAACACGGCAGCTACTAGTGATGTGGTCACTTTGGCTAAATTCTGGACCGCGATAATATGGTGTATGCCATCGATACGAAAAGAAGAAGTTTTAGTAGCAATATAGCTCCTTGTGCAACAATTTGGCCAACGAAGTACTGCCAACGTATTTCTGCAGCCAAGCAGTAAAGCTTACATTAATGCGTTCTGGTTTCGAAGGATATATATGTTGGTGAAATTACAGGCAGATAGAACTTGTTAACTTACGTCTCAAAGAGACAAAAACGTAAAAAAAAGCACCATTTACATTGTGGCTATTATAAATGTACTGTTTTGCTTTATTTAATGATATCATTTATGTGTTAAACTTATTAACTTACGGTTTATAAACATAATGTTGATAGGGTTCAATCTTAATTTATGAATTAATTAAACGATTGGATAGGTATATTTTAATAATGGTCAAATATTTAGGTAGTAGCTATTTTACGTACGTACGTAATCTACATCGACTCTATTTTTTCTTTCAAGGGTAGGTTTAGTTAGGGGTACTACTACAATTACAGAGCGGCTAAAGGCTCATCTTTCCGTCCTTTCTAATAATGGCATAAATTATGACTGTGGATTTTTTCAAAGTCCTCCCACCCACGTCATCACCTTTCTTTCACCATATTTTTTCTGTTCAAAGTCTGGTATGGAAATTACTAGAATTTAGATTTGTTTCGTTCTATTAACAGAGAGTAGTATAATGTTTCGTAGCAGTAGGGCTCCTTGTGAAAGAGTTTGTCCAGGGTAGTACTGCCACTTTAACCATTTACATACCGCCAAGCAGTAATGCAATAATTACCGCGTTCCGAATTTGAAGGGTAAGGGTGCTGGTAAAATTCTATAATTTTACCAGCCTATATGGGCCTATGCCCATAAGACTTTTCAACTTATGTCTCAGAGTGACGGACGCAGTGGCAGTGACTTTTGAGTATCACTGCAACTGTTTTGGACAGGCGCGACGCTTACCACCACGCGCACGACTTCTTCGTCCCATCACTATATATCATAAAAAAACGTTTCTGAAAATGACGTTGCACTACGGCTGTACTTATTAGACATTACATTGTTTTTAAAATTAAATGTTTTTTGTTGGAGTAAATATTTAATAACATTTTTGTGTTGTATTTAATAACATTTTTGTGAGTTTTTTGAAATTTATGTGCGAAATTTTACTATGAAAGCTCATACAGTGAAGGAATATATCACGATGAAACCTACATGACATAGAAGGTTCATAATCCTCGGAAAACGTATGAAGTCCTCAGACCGCATACAGTTTTAAACTCAATATAATATTGATTTAACCACATAATACACTTCCGTATTGAACATACTGGTACAGTGCAGTTCTCTATGCAGTAGCCTAGTGCAGAGTTAATTTACTTCAATGTTTTTGTAAATTTCTTCTCTTGACCATTATCGTTAAAATAATTAATATTGAGTACACTGCATATCACTACTCTAGAAAAATAAACACTTATCTTGTACACGGACTAACTGAACATTTTATAGAAAAACATGTCTTGTTGTACAGTGTAACTTCGACTTTTTCTGTTGTTTTCCATTGAGCTCTAGCTTTCGTAAATAAAATGTAATTCATACTTTTCTACTAAATACATAAATAAAACAAGTTCTCATTAAGCTATATAACATTTTACGTTTACAAATATGGCGATATGAAAAGCCTATTCTATGCTATGATGATTGTTGCCTATGACAAATGTTTTCATAAGAACGAGAGCACACCGACTGGCACTCCGCCCATTGCTCCATGTGGTGTTGCACAAGGAGCCAAACTAGTGCCTAATATATTTTACTGGTGGTACAGCGCGACTCGATTTAGTTAATCTGTGGATTACGTTCGAAATTAACACTGCGATAATTTGGCAAAGGGTATTGTCAATGTAAGACGCATGCAGCGATTCCTTTGTCATTTAAAAAAAAAATCACAGATGTTTTCTTTAATAATCGTTGGTATGGGGTTACACAAGGAGCAAAACTAGTTCCTCATTTTTAAAACTATACCTTATTATTTTAAAACGAATAAAGGTGTTCCACAAGGTGTGAAACTTATTCCCGATTTGTTTATTAATAAAAATCATTCAATAGAGCGAATAAAATAAACGTGATATCCAGTATTAAGCGGTAGGAAATGGCATGCCGATGTAATTAGATCCTTAATTTAGCTTGCGGTATTGAACGCATGTGCCGAGTTGTCTATTGATCACTTTCACATTTGTAATGGTAGAGAACATTACCACAGCAATTCAGATAATACCACAAATGTTTATTTTTATGACAATCAAGTGAAAGAATGAATAAGTTTTTGAAGCAGCAGAGCTTCTGTGAAAAAGTTTGTCGCCTCATCTCGTCCAAAAAGTGTGGTTGAATCGAGAACCTCCTCCTTTTTTAAAGTCGGTTAAAAAGATGTTGCTATCAAACAGTTTTGGATAGAATAAAAATCCTGATTACTTCGTGCCGTATACGGCGACAGTGACTCTTGATTTTTTACCATGAATGAATCACTATTGACAACTCCAAACATAAATAAATTTACTTTTCCTCACTCACTCACCTTCTGTCTCACTCTCTCTCGTAATTACTGTGCTTAATTTATTATAATTGGAAACAGTACTTTTTAATATTGGAACAGCGAAACTTCTACTGATTCGCCTAGTCACATAAACTAAAAATGAAATAAATACCTTTACAAAAAAGTATTTTATTACATTTGAAATACAAACGAAATCTTATTGAAATTTCCCATAAACAGATATTCCTGTAAACACAAGTATTTACTTTTTAAAGGTATATTAGTGTTAATGAGAGCTATAACACGCTTTGAATTTACTGAAAAATGGAAAAGCTTTACAATCCTTTCCACCGGAGCGTGAAAGTTGATATTTTGCCTACACCATTGAATGCAGTACAACAACGCAAATTCAAACGTCTCTATTTCACAGTTAAGCAAATTACACTTGAAATTGTTATACTGATTAAACTCTACTGCTCATTCGTAATTCAGATTCCCCTGAGAAGAATGAGTAAGAAACTCTAAGGCTGCCTTTCCACCAGAGATGTGCGACGTAGCGAGGCGGCGTGCGAGGAAAAAATCCACCAATAGGATTACTTCATTTTCGTAGCCTCGCTTAGCGCAGCTCCGGTGGAAAAGGGTTAGCGGAGTAAAGTATTTGTACATACAAAATAGCGATTGACGTGTGCGAGGAATGTGTGCGAAGGATGCGGGCGAGGAATGTTTTCTACACTGTTTTGCGTAAAACGCTGTAGGAAAGTAAAGTTACTGAAAGTATGACACTAACTGACACTGACACATCGCCACCCCCACCCCACCACACCGTATCCCGCCCGCGCATAGCTGTAAAGAGTCCGTAACGCATCCTCGCACTGCGCCGCTGCTCATCCTCTCACCGCCTAGCTACCTCGCACAGCTTTGGTGGAAAGGCAGGCTAAGAGTTGCTCTTTGCAAATAAACATTCCTTACAATAACAACTATGGAAGGCGTGCCTGGAGATACATGTTACCATTACTGCTTAACAAAATGTCACGTAACGTTCTTGATAAACTTCTAGGTAAACCAGAAAAATGTAAAATAATTCTTACATCAATGCATTTATCAAATTGTGAAATTTAATGATTTTAAGGTAGCGCAAATTATTAGATAAGCATAAGTATTAGCTATTAATTGTTTTATTACACGCCTGATAGCAGGTGATGGCAGCGATATTTAAATCTTTTAATGGTTTTTATTCGCTTTTCATATTTCTTTTTGTAAACTTTTTATTTGGGAATAAAACAAAATAAAAAGAAATAAAAAATTGTATACATTTATCATTTACGGTTTTTATTTCAAATATTATAGAAAGGTACAACCTGCATGCGTAGTATGGCTTTATATCGCATGTGATTCGTGATAAACTTCCTCGTGACAATTTATTTAAAGAAAGAAAAAAAATATTTATTTAATACAATGACGCCACAAAAGACAAAAGACAAAAAAAAGAGAAAACGGAATAAAACAGAACTAACACAAAACATGATCAAACATTCAATGTAAAACATAAATAAATAATTACGAAACAAAAACACAAACAAACACAAAAAAATGTATATACAAAAATTTGATTAAATTAAAACAGGAACTATTCACACAAATAATAAAAATGACACTAAATATTGAGATAGATTTGTGTGATGCCAGCCGCGGTAACAAAAGGGTCACGCACTAACACCCGTATTTAAGTACAAAGATAAGTCCGACTCAAGCATAA
Organism: Hyposmocoma kahamanoa; assembly: GCF_003589595.1. Classification (NCBI taxonomy): domain Eukaryota; kingdom Metazoa; phylum Arthropoda; class Insecta; order Lepidoptera; family Cosmopterigidae; genus Hyposmocoma; species Hyposmocoma kahamanoa. The sequence continues at coordinate 19,556,938 of NW_020654289.1, forward strand.
AAAAAGTCTCAAGTGCGACTTAAGTCAATAATTCATACTTAGGAACGATTTTTATGTCTTAGCTCAATCTTAACTCGGTCTCAAGATCGAGTTAAGTCGCACTTGTACAAAACCATTCTTTAGCTGTCTTAAGTCTGACTTGGAAATATTTTAACATTTTTATCGCTGGTTATTCGCGTTTTCTCTTGAGTTGCTCAAACATTTTTTTATTTTACGTATTTACCGACCTTTTTGTTTTGGTTTGTAAATTTGTATTAAAATATTTTTAATATGAACGACTTTGAGGCCTTCATGGCTAATTATCTGGAGAACGAATTCGAACCCGAACGAGTTCCTGAATTTACTAGGTGTGAATCAAGAAGTTTCATACTTCAGTTATTTCAACAAACAGTTCAACACATTTTAATATATGGAAATAATTTGTATCTCTATAGCAAGATACAATAAAACAGAGAGAGAGATAACTCTAATCTTCATTGGTTTTCATCTTCATGTTCCAGATTTTCCAAAGAAATAGTTAAAACACCATTTTCTCGCTATTGCAAGTTCAGCCATAATAATTAATTAATGTATTTTACAATCGAATATAAAAAAATCAATATTAATTTTTGAAACTTAAATACTTCTAACAAATAAGGTCAAAACAGTTTCATGAGTTTTTTATTCTTTCCGCTGAAGAAAAGGCAAAGGTAATTGTTTATTAACTGCCACAAACAAAAGTCCACAGACTACAGAACAATTTTCAATTCAAGATTTAATTTTTGAAAAAACAAATACTGCCATTGGCTAATGGCTTCAAAGCAAACTTGGGACTGATCTTGGATAAGAGCGAGCGAAAAAATGTTCATAAATGTCAAACAGTAGCAAGTCGCACTTAAGCAAAAATTTCACTCAAGTCGACATTAGTAAAGAATTTTCTTAAGTGCGACATTTGTTTTATTCATAAATATTAGTTGTTAGTATTTGTTGGAAAACGCAATGCGTTCCCAGCCCTGATTTTCAGTTAGGACCCTATCCTTCCGTCGATAAAGCTATGTTGCCATTGTGAAAATTTCATTTTTTTATTGCGAATACGGAATCAGTAAGGCACCTCACTAGTACCACTCGTTCTTTTGTTTATTTAATAATGAGCTATCGTCACACCATTCGGAATCGAAATTGCGTATATATATATATGTATATATCGTCTGCGAAAATTGTAATCCTTTTAATTGCATCATTATAAAACGATGAAACAAAAATGGCGGATTTTTGTAGTTACAGTTTGTACGTAAGTTGAATGTTTGGTTTACGCATTATTACCTTTTACGTTTCTTAATTATTTCTTACTGTTTAAATTGATGGCTCTATAGTTAATGCTCAATAAGCAAATAATAAAAAACGACGGAAAACTATCAAACGCTTTCAAAATTTGCAAAAGCCACACACGAAGTCTTGTACAAAATATCTTACCCTTTCAACATTTTTGCTAAAACATAATATAACACCCACTAATGAATTTTACATTGCATTAGTTATTATTTACGTATTTGAGAGTAATTACGAGAAATACGTAAATAATGACTAATGTAATGTATAGAACTGTATTATAAACGTTCTCTTCACCACTATCTAATACCTAATATAGAACAACCTCGTTCTTTTTATTATTTCTGTTTATCTGGTTAGTGGCGCGCAATTGTTAAATTGATAAAATAACCGAGCAGAAATGTTAAAATGTTTTAAAATCAGCTGTGGTATTGCGGCCATGTTTGGCACTCCGATATTATTTGCGGCTATTGTGATAAAATTTTAAAATGGCGGTTTTATCACTCGAATTTCACAGCTAAATGTGGATATAATAGTTTTATCGCTGTGGCATGCTACGGGAGCTGAAAGAGTTAAATGGGTCACTATCATCGATTAAAGCTATCTAAGTACGCAGAAGCTGTATAAAGTTTTAATTTGTTTAGCAATAGTTTGAAACTGCGTAATTGGCAAATTTTGAATATCAACCGAAATCTTTGCCCCTTAAATGAATTTGTGACTTTGCGAAGACTTCTGACAAGAACAGCCGGTTTATTTTTATTCCTTGTGTTAATGTTCTGTCTGTCACAATTTTCCATACAAACTTTACCATTCTTTTTAACATAGGTACATTATATTTTCATAAATGTACTCTAATTCACCAGACACTCTAATTTTATGACACTCTGGTGCCCAGGTTGTAAATTACTCTAACAGCACTTTTTTGCAAGACAAAAATTATATTAATATTGACGGCGTTAACCTAAAGCAAAATGACGTGTTAATGGCTATAACCATGGACTGATAACTCAAGAGATCTGCGAATCTCGGTACTACAGATCGTAATTCTGATAAAGGTCAAAATTCAGCATATATCTAGGTGGCGCTGATCAATAGCCTGGAAGTAGTTTATATTATGTAAATGGCCGTGGATACCAATTACATCCTCTTTAATATGAAATGTAAGAAGTCGCTTTTTTTCCTTGCAATATTATTCAAATATTGGTTATGCGCTAAAAAATTTTCTGAGTTTCGACAAATACATATGTCAAGAGACGAGATGGTGTGTTACAAACTAATTTATAAATTAATGCTTCCTAATGTGGGTAGATCGCGCTAATAATAGGGGTTAAAGTATGAAATTGCCGATTTGTACTGAAAATCTAAATTGTTTATTTTTTAAATTTTTAACAAATTTATTTAATCAAAATAGTTGCCATTATTATCTATACATTGCTGCCATCTAATGGGAAGGTTATTAATGCCTTTGCGATAAAACTCCGACGATCTAGACTGCACAAACTGTGTGAAAGCATTTTGTACTGCCTCCTGGGAAGAAAACTTCTTGTCACGTAGATAATTGTCCAAATCACGAAAAGAATGGTAGTCCGTTGGAGCAAGGTCTGGTGAATACGGAGGATGACGAATGGTTTCTAACTGCAGTTCCTGAAGGGTCAAAATGGTTTCTCGTGCTGTGTGAGGTCTCGCGTTGTCGTGGAGCAATAATGGTGAAGATCGATTCATGAGTCGGGGCTGTTTTACTGCTAGTTTTGTCAACATGGTTCGGAGTTCGGCACAATACAATAGACATCTGCCGTTATTGCTTGACCAGATCGGAGAAAACTATAGTGAATAACACCATGCTGAGACCACCAAACAGTTACCATTACCTTTTTATTGGTAAGTTTTGCTTTAGGACACTGTTGTGGCATTTGACCTGGGGTCAGCCATTGCATTTTTCTTTTCCGGTTATCATAAAAATCCACTTTTCATCACATGTTACAATTCGATCCAATATTCCTTCATTTCTGTACCGGTTCAACAAGGCAACACAAGTTTCAACACGCGTTTCTTTCTGCAGATCAGTCAAATCATGAGGCACCCATTTTTCGTATTTTTTTATTTTATTGATTTGACGCAAGTGAGTCAATATTGTGGGTAAGGTAACGTTAAACCATGCCGCTAATTCCTGGGTAGTTTGACTAGGATCGGCTTCCACTATCTCTCTTAATTCATCGTTATTCACCTGTGTGGGCGGTCTTCCTCGTGGCTCGTTCTTTAAGTCGAAATTTCCATCACGAAAGCGTTTAAACCAAAATCGCACGGTGCGTTCATTAGTAGACCCCTCTCCAAACGCAGCATTGATATTGCGGGTTGTTTCTGCCGCGTTAGTTCCGCGTCGGAACTCGTATTCAAAAATCACTCGAATTTTCGCAGTATCCGTCTTTCTTGTCTAAATTGAATAACAAAAACAATTGAAAGTCGATATTCAAATGTTTCAAATTAAAAAAAAAAAAAATCACAGAAACCATTTGAAAAAAGTTTCATTCGAAAACCTCAAACCATGAAGATTCTATGAAAAGAACCTATTGCAATAAAACGGCAATTTCATACTTTAACCCCTAATATTAAAAATAAAATAATAGCCGGCACTATTTCAGAAAACAAAAAGTAACGAGAACGGGCACTCTCCGCCGCTCTCCAGCTTTAAATACCGCCCCGCGTCCCGCACATTGACGGTCACATTGACTGAACGACAACAAGGCTGTCGGCGAGCCGTTTTCGCGATAAGACGGTTTTGAATATAGTTTTCATTTATTCATTATGAAACTTGTAAGTTATAACAAAAAAAAAAGTGTAACATCATTTTACGTTACTATTTATAATGGTCGTGAATTGTGCTGTGCACGGCTGTTTTCCGAAAGATGAAACGAAGTAAGTAAAAAAAAACTTATATCTGAGACTCATTCAGTTATTGTTTTCTTCATTTATTTAGTGCAGAGTAATATCATATTACTACATATTACTAATATGTAATACAGATTTATTATAGCAATATATAAGACGCCATAACTTCGTAGTAGTAGACAAGGGTTCTCGAATTTTCAAATTGTATTGCCGATAAATATTACGTAGTGATTATACCTAACTATTAACAAAAAAAAAGGTAATGATAAACTTGTACGCGCAATTTCAAATACCTTGGTTACCTTATTTAAAAGTACCTATCCAAAATATAACATTTTAAGTGCTTTTCATATATTTTTTAAATCTTCAATATTATTCTTGTTAGTATGTGTTAATGAAAAACATAACATTATGTCGATATAGATACCTAATGAACATGTGTAATTATTAGGATTGTATTAATAGAATTATAGATAACAGATTCGCGTTACAATTTTCGCTATGTTGCCGCTCTGACTACGTAACGTAATATTACGAGAAAGTGATGCGTAACTTCACGCACACATTTGCGTGTGTGCATATAACGCCTTGCTGTATGTAGTAGTAGTAGGTAAACAACTTTCGACTGTTGTATGGAGTGTCCGGGGTGTGACTATTCATAAAAATCTGTGTAATCAGCGCCATGTAATTGATTTGTTTATTATCACTAGAAATTAGAGTATCTTTGGTCCAATGCACCTTGACAAATAGGTATTTGGTACTCGTCGCGACATCTGGTGTACAATAGGTACTAAATACATAACTATGCTTTCTTGTATCGCGATTAGCAATTCTTTTTAGTTATTGGTCCGTGCTATAAATGTTTTATTTACTAATCTAAATTTCTTTCTTTTTTAAAGGTAAAAGCATTCAAATTAAAAACAACTCATTTCTATTTACAAGAAAAATATACGGGATATAGCCAATTGTAAACAAGGTATACAATTATAGAGCGTAAGATGAGATTCGCCAGTTCCCTGGAGGCGTCCGACAAGCTTGCAATATCCGGACCGAGTGTCCGGTGTTGGGTACGGTTACGAATACCGCTACTTTAACCGGCTATACGTATCAAAAACGATCTGTGATCTCAATTTAGAATGCAGTAGAAAATATATAAAGGAATTGTGTGATCCGGATAGCTATGTTAGAAAGTATAGATTTAAGACTTTCGTGGTTAAATGATTTTTATTAATTACAGGTTTCTTACCAACGGTATAATAATAATAAATAAATAACGCGCACTCACATAGCCCCGCAATATGGAGACTCTGTATCGCGGGTGCCATGCACACAGCATGGACAACCGCAAATTACACCCAAACTCACGAGAGACATAAATTGTATGCCATACAAATATCTCTCATGGTCCGGGAATCGAACCCGGGACCTTTGCGTGTCAGCCCAGCGTAATAACGGTGTGACGTCCATGACTGACGGTAAAATGTATTATACTTATACAGCACATTATCCATCCAAATCATTCGCGACACACTTCGTCCGCTCGTCCAAACGACAGTCCGCGTTGCACTGTTAATGATCTTACATAGACACACTCCACGGTTACGGGTTGACTGGCCAGCGGCAGATGACAGTTTTAACAACTGACGTGTCTGTTTACAGTCTTTCATACTTGACGACTACCGTTATCTCGATTACACGCCATAACTAATCGAGAAAATAAATCATACAATGGTAAAAAAAACTGCAAATAGTGGTAATAATTATATTATAGTAATTTTTAAACTATTGATTATTTGAACTGAAAAGTGCCTTGCTATAGTTAATAAACACTTACCGTTACATACCGAGCATGTCCAGAGACGTAAGAAACCATGTGTTTTCGAATATTTGAGCGGATCTTTCACGTTTGCGTACTTGCATCTTTTTTAGACAAATTTACGACCATGGCATCATGTAGTAAGGTGACGGCACTTATAAGTTATTGCTCTATGGGTGGACCTTGGAGGGTGAGGCGGAAGTTTTCAAATCAAGTCATAAATTAATAAGAATCTAAACAGAAAAAACATTCTTAATTGCCTTGTTTCTGTTTTTTATCATATCAAGCGCCGTGACAAACAAGTCGTGCGCCAGATGGTAAAAGTTTTTTGTACGAAACACTGGCCAGTTATAATTTATTTTGAAAGTACGTTTATTTACTAGTAAAAATCCGAATTTTTCAATTTCAAATTTTCCTCTACATTTTTTACGAACTAATTTGAAACATAGTGTCTCTCTGAAAAATGTATCTGCGCCGGGAACATTTTCGAGTGACATTTTTTACGATTTTAAATATCACCTAAAACCGGATGAATCATTTGGTAGATTTCAACCGGCATTTGTAAATAAAAGCCCTTTCAAGGTGACCATGTACCGTCGGTATTATAAATTTAAGCGCAGTCGACTAACTTTGAGGGATGAAGAAAGAAATGGTCGCCCTTGACTCCTGTTACGGAAAGAAACGTTTCTTTCTAGCAGTACAAAAATTAATTGAGGAGAATAGGCGAATCATATATGAAGAGATTCAGCAGATATTGCAAATTGGATTGGGAAGTGTTCACGATATTCTACACAAGCATCCTCATGTGAGGAGGATAGTTTCGCGCTGGGCGAAATGCGGGCGTATTGCTGATCTCACCGATGCTCAGAAACACGCCCGCGTGGAATGATGCCTTGACATGATTGCTAAGTTTGACGCAGGTATGTCTTGGCGCCTTGACATTATCACTAAAAGTTAAGAATCTTGGGTTTATCAATACGATCGAGAAATAAAGCGCCAGTCGACGGTTTGGCTGTTTTAAATCGAACCAACAGCTACCAAAATTAAACGATCAAGAAGCACAGGGAAGATTATGATCGCTATTTTATAACTTTTATGGAGTACCTGACATTATAAATCATCCTGTATAAAATCAAAACATGAATGCCGAATGGTATGCTACCAAATGTTTTCCAAAAGTGTTCACTGCTGTGAGTAACAAGCGACCGAACACGGAACTCCGTGAGCTACTGCTGCACCATGACAACACGCCCGCATATTCGGCGCTCAAAACGACGAATTTCTTGGACAGTATACAGGTTTCATATCCTGAATCTTGGATCAAAAATACCCAAATTGGACTTTTTCTTAAATATCTCATTTAACATCAGAAATATATTTATGTTAGTTTACGGTAATGGATTGGAAAGTCTTTTTTAAAATAATAACCTCCTAAACAATCACACCAATAACATAGTCTCAAACTGGGGAAGTTCCTGTACTATAAGTACTAGAGTAAAGAATTCCGGGAATCGAACTCGGGACCTTTTTAGCATCCGCAGTGCAAAACCGGACCACCGAGGTCTAATTCTTACACACATTACGTCACGTCTCAAAAACAGTTACGAAATAACCACTTTCTTTTTTCTTTTTATCTTTCGTTTTTGCTTTCTTTCTTATGATGATTATGACGACAGAATGTGAAGCACGTGTACAAGTGGCTTCAAAATTTACCTTATCGTTGTACCGCAATGGCCGTCCTCAATTCAGATTCGCGTTACACGGGTCACGGGGCACAAAAAGACATAACTGCACCGGGATTCCGCAAGAGCTGTAATTTAAGAAGTTACAAAGTACTATTAACATATTTTTCCTCTAACCCCTTTACGAAGTTTCTCGAACAATTCATTTCCCTATTTTTGTAAGGTTGTGGGATATTTTGGCGTTACTTTATTGTAGTTTTTCATATGGTGAGCTGTAACCTAGCTAGAATTTACAAACATTGAAACTGTTTCATAAATAAATGAACAATTTGTAAAGTTTGGTGTATGTTAAATTTTTATTGAATCGATATTCAATTGTTTCTTGTGAAATCACTCCATTAGTTTGTTATAATTATTAATACAAAGATCGAATACTCAGAAAAAATTCCTTCGATCCGGCCGGATTCGAACCGACGTCTTCTAACATAACGTCCCAGACGCTATACCAACTAAGCCACGGAACGAACCAGCGGACTTCACGAATTTTTCAATGTGCTTGTTGTCGCGTCTTTGTATTTGTCGTAGCGCCATCTATGAGAAATCTATGAAAGTTTTGTCACCCAGTCAGATACCTTTACAGCTACCAGCCCTGGCGAGAGGTGTCTCTATTCACTGTATTTTAATTTTTTATTGATTGATATTCAATTATTTTTTGTGAAATCACTCCACTAGTTTGTTATAATTATTAATTCAAAGATCGTGTGTTTTTTAAAATCGTATTTCGCTTTGGTAATTAACTTTTCTGTCTTAAAGGTTAGTTCTATTAGTGTAGTATACGTACATTTATTTTACTGCAACGTATTTAATAATGTTTTTGACTTTAGTGCAGTTTTAGAATTTGTAAGACACATTTTGGTGCTAGTAGAGCTCCTTGCGAAAGAGTTCGTCCGGGGAAGTACTGTCGGCTCATCTATTTCTGCCGTCAAGCAGTAATAATGAACATTACTGCGTTTTGGTTTTGAAGAGTACGGCTGTTTGTGAAATTACAGGCACATGGGACTTTTCAATATTATGTCTCAAAGTGACGAGCGTATATTGGCAGTGCCCCTCAAATTTTGGAATTTAATCATATTATATCATCCATCTGTCTTAAACATACTACTTTGGCATAGACAATTTAATGCCTCTGTCGATGAATATCATGTTCAAGAAATAATTTAAGAAATCACATAGTAAATTCTGTTAAACCACCGCCAACCCTTAGAAGAAAACAAAGCTCACCCCCATCCTCCCCCTGTCCGTCACGGCAGCTGACTTTGCTTCAGTTCGCCACATAAATCTCGACCAGTCGACTTGTGAGCTCTTAAAGGAACTACTTCTTCATTGTGTCTGTAATTCCTTAGGTTCTTGTGGTACTTTTGGGAAGATCTGCGGTCCCTCAAGGATAGAGTTGGATAACATCCGGGTTTATATTTCTTACAATATGTAGGTATAGGAAATGAAACTATTTTTCCGGATTTAAATCGCGTATATTTGTTTTTTTTTTCAAACAAACCGACGTTTCGGGCCCTTTACAGGTCCCATGGTCACGGTTGACTGAGGTGGTACAGTCTTCAACCAGTTATGTCTAATATTGCCTATTATTAATATATTATATTATATTAATATTTCCTGTAATGAAAAATCCCAAACAGACATCAGACTGCAGTACTAATTAATATGTTTTAATTTATTCTAATTTCTATTATTGTATAATAATAAATTGAACTTAATAGAAATTCATTCAATAAAATAATTTGTAAAACATAATTTAGCGTAAATTAGAATGTTTTCTTTGTAAAATTAAAAATAAGGTATTTAATTAATAACTATTGTTAATAAAGTGAAAAAATAGTGTGGTTTGTATCAATATTAGACATAACTGGTATAAGACTGTACCACCTCAGTCAACCGTGACCATGGGACCTGTAAAGTTTGATGTATGTATGTCGGTTTTGTTTGAAAAAACAAATATACGCGATTGAAATCCGGAAAAATAGTGTCATTTCCTATGTGTAACAATCGCGAAAACCTAAGAACTCAATATGTAGGTAGTTTTTCAACGATACCCAAGAACTTTGGTAATTAGAATATGACATAAAAATAAGTTCAGGTTTTCTTCGGAGGAGACGAGCATCATAATATGGAAACTGATTTACTTCAAGTTTTCCCATAACATAAAGACTATATCCTCTTCTTTTAATCTTTGTTTTTTTTAACGACTAAGCACATAGATGGCGCTACGGCAAAAAGTCCTTAAAAACTAATAATCTTAGTACAGAGTATTAAAAAACCGACCTCAAAAGTTCGTGGAATTACATCCAGTTGCCAAGTTTTATTGAAATCGGTTATCAGAAAATGCGCGAAATAGGATTCATCCCCTAGTTTACCACCCTTAGAGGTGGAATCTTTCCAATAAAAAAATAATCATCAAAATCGGTTCACAAATTGCTGGATTTAACGCGTAACAAACATACAAAAAAAGAACATACAGTCGAATTGAGAACCTCTTCTTTTTTTGAAGTCGGTTAAAAAGTAATGATCTGCAACAAGCACGCGAACGCAGAGCGTTAGCCACAATCAGGCGAAGGCGTTGTTTCTTTTCGTTTGTTTCCAATCGGATCGAAGGCATATTTATTTGTGTTCGATCTACAAAAAAATTAATCTAGTAATTTCTCAAAAATAATTGAATATCATGGTAGTAAAACATCGTGATATTCATTGACTTACAATTATATGGACGTCGGGTCCGCGCTAAAAAGTGTCCGAACTTATAGGGCGTTAAAATCGTATACAGAGCGTCATTCACGCTCTAGTCTTCGTTTGTTCGACTGACAGCGAAGCAAGCCAAATTAGACAGTACTGCGATGACAGTACAATTTAAATTCAACGTTTTAGCTTTTTCATATTCCTTGAAATGTCACTACGTTTAAATAGGTTTTTGTATTAGACCCGTCGTCCATTTATTTGTAAGTCAATGGTGACATTGAATAAACTTAATATTATAAAGGTGACTGAATAAAACTTACTGGAGAAAGTAATCCGTCTACCTACTTTTATCGCAGAGCAGCACTCTTGTGTTTCAGATAGAAGAGTCAGCAAAGCCAGTTCAAACTGTGATATTAGGAATGATTCCTTAGTTTATTAATTATTGGTATAATGATTGGCTTGTCCCATATATAATTTTATCTAAATACATAATCTCATATCAGACTTAGAAACTTTCCAAAAAGATGTATGTATTCGCAGTCGCATTTTACCAACCATCCGTCTTTTCACGACATCAAAGACTATGATCATTACAAACCGACAATATCGCGGAAGCAGGTCATGCAATCATCACTATACCATGACAGACACTGTATGACATATGATGTCATATCTCACATATACTTAGCTGGAGAGGATTAAGTAGAGCTCTCAGAGGGACTGATGTATGTACGCCCGCTTGATTCATGCTCTCGCGTTTAGCTCAGACCTGTGAGTTACCATTGGAACCCACTGTTTTCAAGAATATTTAGAATTGTCACAAATGTAGAGTTAACGTAAGGTGTTTTTTAAGTTTTGTTATGCAATTCGCACCCTTGCTGTAATAACATCACGTCTGCGAAGTGACAATTTCACACAAGAGATTTGAAGATTCAGACGAACGAAATCAGTTGATAACTTGAAACTGAAATAGGAAAGCTATAAACATTTACATATTATACATAACTTGTTTCATCTAGTTCGTATTGTTTTTATGACTTCCAAGTGATAAAAAACTTATATCGTATAATCGTATCGACGGCTTTCAAATATAGTGGCCTATCTCAAAGTTACCCAATACATCAGAAAGATGGTTCAAAAATATCTGCAGAATATCTAAAATTCAAAGCAAACTAATTGTGTGCAGGCTCATGTTTTTCAGTGATAATTTTAAAAGATACAAAGCCCGGTGTCTTTTTAATAATAAAATTTAGCTCATTTGAAATGAAGCTCCATTCGGATGTAGCTGTGTAGTAAAACAAAAAATAAATTATTTTAATTTAGGACACTATTCTTGAAAATCAGCGATAGGGATGTGATTTGCTGACTTCTGAGTAATAATGGTATCCTCTTCGATAATTGGTATTTGACCCAAATGGTGTTGTATGTACTTGTATATTTTTCACGTACAACCATGAAGTCATCATCATTGTCGTATCTTTTACTTATTTAATTTTCTAACCGACACGAGTGGGAAAAACTAAAATGTTTTTAAAATTATTTGGAACTTGGTGAAGGATGCGTGTAACATTATTTTAATTATGTACTCAAAAATTCGACAACAAAGGAAGCATTAAAAAATAACAATGATAGTCGAAATTGTAACAACAATAAAGTTCCTAAGCTCATTGTAGTCTTCAGTACTGAAGAAGTCATGGGTTTCGGAAATGTACAAGATTTGATGTTTAAATCTAAATTTCGTTTTGGCATTCCATTTAGACTGTTAGGACGCTGGATCCAGAGTAAGGGACTTTGCAATTTTATGAGGCAACTTATCATCTTCGACGGAGCTATTTTTCGAATGTTTCACATCGTTTAGCTGATATTTGATTCCTTTGATGATATCTTTTCGAGCGCTAAGGGTCGCGTCGGTTTTATCTTTATTCTTGCGAAATTTGAGCGGCATACAAGAAATTGCTCGTTTTATTAGGAAACGGCTTCTTTTTTGATATTCTTTGCAGAATTTCTCCAAAACTGTAGATGTTACATAATGATCGAACAAACTAATATAAAAAGAATTTCATTATAAGGATAATTTACTCATGTTTTATATGGCTTAGGTATTTAAAACTATAATTTGGTGTAGTTAAAGGCGTTTCTGCACTGCACTTAATAAACGTTTCGATACAGAAACCTATAGCCGTAGTAGCCTTAATGGTTTGACCTACCACCTCTCAAACAGAGGCCATGCGTTCGAATCTGGGTTTCTCGGAATTTATGTGCAAAATTTAATTTGTAATTTACCATGAACTTTTCGATGAAGGAAAACATTGTGATGAAATTTGCACATCGAAGAAGGTTCATAACCCTGAAAAATATGTTTAGTTAGGCTGCTTTGACTGTATTAGGCTAGCGTGGCAGACTATGGCCTAAACCCACGCCTGAGAGGAGACCCGTAAACAGCAGTGGGACGTGTAAATGGGTTGATGATGATGAAGATGACAGAAACCTAAAGTCGATCCAGCTTTGGAATTCACACAAATCGATACCTCCAATGAACACTACGCCACCAAAATTTTTTAGTCATCTCTGTTTTTATTTTTTTTTGTTTATTTGACAAAATTAGTTTTTTTTTACATTTGTTTTTACAATATTCGGGGACCATAATACTAATAAATAAAATAAGGCTGTTTATATTAAAAACAGAAAATCACCAAATACTTATGATGGCGTAGTGTGTATTGAAGATATCGAAATACAGATAACAAAGACAGTGCTTTGACTACTACGATGCATAATTTTATTATTGGAAATTGTTCACAATTACAAATTTGCACTTTTGTTTATTATAATAATAATAATAATAACGCACACACTCAACATAGCCCCACACTAGGGAAACCCTGTGTCGCGGGTGCCATGGACACACACATAGACAACCACAAATTACACCCAAACTCACGAGAGAAATAAATGTAGGCCATACAAATATTTCTCCCGGCCCGGGAATCGAACCCGGGGACCTCTGCGTGGCAGTCCGGTATGGTAACCGTTCGGCCACGGAGGCAGTTATTGTAAGCTGCATAGAGTTCACTTTAAATCTTAAGTCCGAACCCTAGCGTGATGTTAACAGTGTGATCCGGATACATCCCAAATCCAACACGAAACCCTTCCTTGGCGTATACATTAACCGAGTGCTCCGTCAATCCTCCTCATGTTACTTAATAGTCCTCTTGAGATTGTGGCAAGGGTATAAACTCCGACCTTGACCTCAACTTAATACAGACCAGAAACTTAGTCCCTTAAGATGGTGAATAATATATTTTGCTGTTTAATTTAGCTGACAGGAAACATTCTAAAAGGATGCTTGAGAAGGACTGAAACATCCACTCACATTGACACAACGCTGCTTTCCAAGAATAATGACCTAAATATAAAAAGTTTTTTTTTTAATAAGATACAGAGTTTTCCATTGGTTAAAATATCACGTCACAATATGGAGACCGTGATGAGGACGATATATTTTTTTAATATATTTTAAAGTGACGAGACGAGCGAGTCATGCGCCTGATGCGCGATACACGCCTGTCCATTATTATTAGCAGTAGAGCTCCTTGTGAAAGATTTCGTCCAAGGAAGTATTGTCACCTTACCTATTTTTGCCATCAAGCAGCAATGTGAGCATTACTGTTGTCCGGTTTTGAAGGGTAAGGGTTCTGGTGAAATTACAGGAACATGGGACTTGTCTTATGTCTCAGAGTGTCAGGCGCAGTGGCAGTGACCATAAGATCTTTGCAATTTAAAGCTCTAAATGGCATTGCAACTGTTATGGTTAGGCCACCAGTAGGTACCACCAGGCCCACGACTTGTTCGTCCCGTCACTTGGTATTATAAAAAAAAGATACGACTCTATTTCTTTATCATCTGTCAGATCAATTGGGTGTTTTTGAGATAGGACGTTATTCTATAAAGCTCTCTACATATAAACACTCACGCATGTACAGCTACCATAGTGTACCACAGTATCTCAAGACAAAAGTCTTCGACCAGAGTGTGATACCGGTGATGACTTACGGCACTGAGACGTGGTCGCTCACTATGGGCCTCATAAGAAGGCTCAAGGTCACTCAAAGGGCAATGGAAAGGGCTATGCTCGGAGTTTCGTTGCGAGATCGAATCAGTAATGAGGATGTTCGTTAGCCAACCAAAGTAACCGACATAGCCCTAAAAATTGCAAGACATAAGTGGCAATGGGCAGGGCACATTGCTCGCAGAACAGATGGCCGATGGGGCCGATGAGTTCCCGAGTGGCGACCGCGTATCGGTAGATGCGGCGTGGGCCGACCACCCACAAGGTGGACTGATGATCTGGTGAAGGCTGCGGGAATCCGCTGGGTGCAAGTGGCGCAAGACAGGTCGTTGTGGCATTATTTGGTAGAGGCATAGGCCTCAGCCAAAAGACGTCCACTGCTGAACCTATGTTCAGTAGCTAGAAGCAGTTGCTCATATATAGGCACTTCTGAGGACTGGGTTAATTTTTATTGTGTTTTATTTTTTTTAAAGTTCTGTGTTTTCGTAAATACGTTTGTGTTTAGAACCCGCAGGACATAATCAGCCGTCAGTATGGCACAACTATTGGTCAGTACCAAATATTAACTGTTATACTATATGTACTATTAAATGTCAATATCAATAATATTAACCTTAGACTCTAGTCCAACCTCATGATACCATGATATCGTTTAACGAAGGTAAACGAATCCTTTATGAGGAACTGTATACCTTTTTACAATAAGATTCCGGAGCATATAATAAGGTTATCATTCACTAAGTTTAAAAAGTACATTAAAAATATTTTGATTGAAAAGTCATATTACAAAATTGAAGACTACTGGATCTAGATTCCATACGATTTTAATTCAAAGTGTATTCCATAGCATTTAAGTTCATTTGAAAAGAGCACTCCGTAGAGCTTCTTGCTCGTTCTTCTCAGGGAAGTCAGCATAGTGAACGAGCAGTAGCTTAAATGTGACGTTTTCAAGTGTAAATCTATTTTGCCTATGGAATAAATAATTCTCTGACTTAGACTCACCGACATGCACTAACTTCAAACCACATGCGTGTTGCTGCAGCTGCGCAAAACTATTGCGTTCATCAGCATGAATTCATTTATAGGGCCCAATACTGGGCACGAGTGTACTTTCAGGCGAGAGTTTTAGACTATAGTCCGCCTGAAAGGACGCTGTCCGAATGCGAGTTGGGAACTTGACACGTTTTCCGAAGATTGTGAGCCTTCTTCAACGTGCAGGTTTCATAATGATGTTTTACTTCACCGAAATGCTCGCTCATGGTAAATTTCAAATAAAATTTCGCAAATGAATCCACGGCCTCTGCTTGAAGTGCGGTAGGTCATACCATAAGCTTACCACATACCACAGCTTTTTTCAAAACTAATGCATTATCTACGCTTAATTACCGCTTGAGTGATCTGACCTTTTGCGAAAAAGCAAATTCATCGTATAACGTACAAAATAAATATACGTAAGCTGCACTAGGTTCCTTCGCGTTTGGATACCACTTTCCACTTAACATCAGGTGGAGTGGAGTCATTTGCCTGTCAGGTATAAAAAAAAAATAAAAAAAAAAGTAATACTGACATTACTGCTTGGCGGCAGAAATAGGAAAGGTGGCAGTACTTCCATGGACGCACTCTTTCACGACTTTACTACTACTAATAATAACAGAACAAGGTGTAGGAATTTTATATAATATCATCATTATGCAATTGACGTAAAGTATATTATACAATGGTTGCAAAAAAATTGCCTCCGTTCCGTCTGCGATCATTTAAATTAAACCTTATCTGTGTAGCGTAATTAGATATTCTGAAAATATCCCCACACCCAATATTATCTTCCTTATATCATCATTCTAATTTGGTCTTGAGAATGGGAGCAGCTGTGTATACACTGTGATAAAATACAATGGATGTTGAAAATGATCAAATATTTTATTAAAAGATTTGTTAAAAATCGACCTACATTTTTCATGTATTTCAGTACAAATTATAGGTACCTTTATCACTTATTTTTCATTAAGAGTCGAGGGATTTGACGTCACGTGTTACGGCCTCAATTTATCCCGTAATGAATTCTTAATTGAATAATATTTACGTTCGATAACAGCCACGATATCATCCCAGGTCGCCATAGCAGTCAAACGTACGCACATCACAAAACATCTATTGTTACTAGACCAGCTACGGTGGCGGAGTTTTAAAATTTCCAGCTTCTTCTCGGTTTTTTATCCAAATTCCAGAATAAAAACCGTGATTGGTTAATTTCCTTTTCGGCTGGCGAATACGCCAGCCCAGTCTGGAGTCGTTCAACACACATGCACCTGGTGAATACAGCACTAAACCATACACGGTATCGCTCATCCCGCTCGAAACACCGGAACACCTTCCTCTTGGGCATGATCTACCTTGGCAAACTTGGAAGTCCCTAAATAGGCTCCGGACCCAAGTCGGCTGAAGCAAGGAATGCATGCACGGGTGGGGTTACAGCTACGAGAGCGCATGTCCGTGTGGTATCTCTCCCCAGACAATGGCACATCTTTTATCCTGCCACGCAAGGACCTGTAAAACGCCACTGATAATGCTATATCGCTCAGTAGTGATCCTCATAAATATAAATGTCAGAGTCGACACGCCAAGAAGATTGGTTAATTTTTCACTAACTCCGTACAGACTCGGTTTTAATAAGTGTGGTGACTTTTTTTTTTTTAGAGAGTCACTGAGAAAGGCAAAAAGCTTCATGTCAATGCATTAAGAGCGAAAAAGATGTTGTACGTTTTTCTTCCACTCGCGCTTCCGCCGCGGACAGGCGACATCTAAGGGGCGTCCCATTATGTCGTGACGACAGATATTCGTGCAGTTTAAAGTGTCGTGGCTTGTATATTTAAATGGAGTTGTTTACATATTAACACGATTAACTGTCGTGCACGATTTTTTTTGACGTTACGACAAGAGACTGTCAAGACAATGGAAAGATCTAAAACGACACTCGTACGGCGATAAATAAAACGTCACGATAAAAATGAAGAGAAGTGACGACGGACAATCGCAGCTACTATTGTCGTCACGTTTTATATATCATTGTCTCATATCAGTAAACGACAAGGCGGCTGCCATGAGACGATAAATTGTAGTCACGATCCAGTGGGAACAACTAGGTATGATTCGTTTAACGATAAAAATGCCCACGCCACAGTCACGACAGATAGTCGTGATATGGGAACAGGCTAGACGCGATGTTCGTCCAATGATTTATATAACGTTAGGACATAATGGGAACGGGCCGTAAGGCGACGCATGTTTCTATTTCGGTTAGTTCGGGTATATGTAATTGTAACTTTTTTATTGAAAAAAAAAAAAAAACCGATCTCAAAAGTTTGCTTATCCGCTTTTTTCGGTTTCCATTTCTCCTCTTCAGATTCTGACTTCTTGGTCACAATGGGACTGTTACGGACTTTGTCACGGTAAATGGTGAACAGTCGACTATTATTCGCGGAAAATGAACCCAGAACAGCATCAGAGACCACCTCGAGAATATACCCTTTCAAACAATAGAATAATGTTCAGAATCGGTCTGCAATTGATGGAAAAATTAGTGAATAACACGGACAAACACAGACAAATTTCTTTCAATTTTCATGGTATCCCCTCATCCGATTCTGACTTGGAGACAATGGGACCACCACGAAAGTGCACCCTTTCAAACAAAGAAAGAATTTTCAAAATCGGTTCACAATTGACGAAGATATCTGAAAACATACATACAGCCGAACGTATAACCTCCTCCTTTTGTTTTAAAGTTGATTAAAAATATATGTAATATATATATCTATAAACGTACCAGATTTATAGATAATAAATACCAGTAAAACTACTTGTGAAAGATTCGTCCAGGGAATGCCAAGCAGTAATGCGAGCATTATTACGTTCCGGTTTTGAAAGTGCTAGTGAAATTACAGGCACATGGGACTTGTCAACATTATGCCTCAGGGTGACGGAGTTGCAGTGCACGTCAGATCTATGCGGTTTAAAGCTCTGAGTGGCATTGTAAAGTGTGAAACACGCAGAGAATGGGTGCCGAAGGGCGCGTGTCGGGTCAAGAGTAATTCCGTGTACTTATATAGACGACAACACACCACGAGCGCGCGCGGGTCCCGACTCGCGCCCGTCACACGCACGGGCGTGACGTGTTGTCGTCCATATAAATTCACGGAAATACACCCGGCGTACACCTGACCCGACAGGCACCCAATTCGCACTCACTGCCAGCGTGTATCACGCTTAACTGTTATGAAGGCATGTCGCTTACCACCAGGTGCACGACCTGTTTTTCCCGTAGTTTTATATCATAAAAAAAGACTATGGCAATTCATGTTCAGGAGGAAGTATTATATCTGGATCCCGCTGGTATAGGCGCTTTTTCACGGCATAAGTTACAACTTATACAGTCGCAATACATTTTGAAAGGTAAACGATATAATTTGCTTGACCTCAGTTTATTTTACGTACAGCTGTTGTAATCTGTTTTATTAGTGAAATTTCAAAATTAGAGAACACTCGGTACTCCGGCCTACCTCTGTTTTGATAGTAAGATTAAACTGGCTTTGTAACTATTAGGTTAGGTTAGTTTCGACATAGTTGATATTTAGTTAAGACTTGTAAAATGAGTTCTCAAACTAAGCAGTTTGGGGAACGCTTGCCTCTTTTGATAGGTTCCAAGTTCGATTTCCTATCAAGAGGTGTGTACCACTGAGTCATGTACAAATCAGTTCGTGTTTTAAAGCTAGTATTTAAAGAATAAACGTAAAAACCAGGCGGCACGAATCCTATTTTGTTCCTTGTCCTCGTGTACTCTTTAGATATAGAACAGTAAAACTACTTTGTTATATAAATTGTTCTAAATTGGTCTTGGTCTGGGTGTTCTAGGAAGTGTCACAGAGTGAATTCCATTGCTCTGGTACTCATAGTATAGGGAAATTATTAGTTTGAGATCAGGTAGTTGGTATGATGTCTGGCACAGTATGATTATTATTATTATATGCAGTTTAGTCAATTAATCACCACAAACCACCACCGTGAAGACTGATGCAAGTAGCAGAAAGTTAAAAAAAATTAATTTATTTATACAGACAACAATAGATCCATGAAACTGTTAATATTACGAAAAATTTTAGTATTACAAAAAAACCCGCACTCTTCGTAAATACTATCTAAATTCAAAGATTTCTAAGAAGTTACGTGCCTGATCTTCGTATCGAACGTATATGCAATAATCGAATGTATAATGTATTCAATACATTCGAAGGTATGAAAAGATAGAAAATTTGCGTACAAGGAGATGTATAATTTCTGTTGCCGAGAAGTAATGTGAGCATAACTGTGTTTCGGTTTTGAAGGTTATGGTGAAATTACAGGTACACATGTCTCAGAGTGACAGACGCAGCGGCAGTGTCCCTCAGATTTTTGTGATTTAAAGCTCTGAGTGGCACTGGCGCACGATGTGTTCGTTCTGTGAGACGAAGCAAGCAACATTTAAAAAGTTTTTGAATACAGTATTACTTACTTTTAGAAATAAAATATGGTTTCATAGAGCAAAGTATCCTGTCTGCAATATTAAAATACTTTCATTCTGTGTCTCATAGCCGTGTGATAACCTGTATAGGTGATACCAAGTTTGTTTTTTTTTGGAGATTATTGTTTTGTAGCTTTTATAATATCGATTTTTGGTTTAATAAGAGCAACTTTTTATAATTATTTTTATATTTTTCAATATTCAGCTATGTTTTTAACACCTTTCAATTTTATTTTGAAATGTTTTTGGGCTTTTTAGATATTTTTTACTTAACTTATCAATAATATATAATTTTCACAATTGTATACAATACGATTTAATTTATTTTACAAAAGAGTTGTCAAGGCCGTGGGCCAATAATAAATATCAGGGAGGGTGGAGGAAGGGACAAAAAATCGGTAGTTTGAATCTCTCTATATATCTGTTGAATTGAATAATATTTTTTAGTAATATAATTTGCTGTTTATAAAAAAACACACTTCTTGCAAAATTCTAATTCCTCGTAGGCAGCAACAGATGCAGCATGAGAAATAACAGCAATAAATATTCATATCGGTACGAATTAATAATGAATATGGAAGAGGCACTATTTGAACAATAATCGATGACACCATAACATCAATTTCGAATCGATTAATATAAAGCACTATCCGGATTTTACTGGCCAATGAATAGTGTGGACGATATGCAAATCGTTTTTTATTTGATCGTATGAATGTTTGTAGACATGTCAAATAAAGGTACCTTGTGCGTAGATTGATACTCCTGAAGTAAAATGTCTACACGTGGAAAGAAACGTATATACAATAAAGCTCTGAGCGTCACGGCTACTGTTGGGGACAGGTGTATCGCTTACCTTAAAGCGCACGACTTGTTAGTCCTGTTACTTGGTATCATTGGGTATATACAGCCTTGGCCAAAAGTATTTGCCACCCCATGAATTCTTAGAAATTTCTTATCTTTTTACCTGTAATGACTCTATTGTCCCCTAGTACACGTCTAAGGGTTAAGATGAGCCAATCACAGCAACGCATGACGTCATAAAAGTGTAAAAACAAACGAAGTGACCCATTTCCAGGTATGTGGAATTTTCAAATAATAGTCAGTTTACTACGAATCATCGGTGTGTAAACAAGTGTTGCAATTTTTTGTAAATTTGTTGTTGCTTTCGCTGGAGACTCAGAAAAATCTAGAAAAAATGCCTAAGTGTCGTGAATTAAGTAAAGAGGAACGTTTGAAAATCCATATGTTATATGAAGAAGGCAAAAATAAAAGTGAGATTGCGAGGATAATGAAATGTCCTCATAGTACCGTGCGGTACACGTTAAATCGGTACAACATAACCAAAAGTTACGAAAACATGAAACGAAGTGGAAGGAAAACAGTTACATATGCAAAAGATGACCGACAATTAATTCGAACCTCTTTGAAAAATCATAAAAAAACATCTTCTAAATTAGCTGCTGAATTAAGCGAGGCATTGGGTAGAAAGATTTCTGCTAGAAGAAGGATCCAGAATGCGGGACTCAAAGGCTGTAAGGCAAGGAAGAAGCCATGGTTGTCTGGCAAGAACAAAAAGACACGTTTACAATGGTGTTTACAACACCAACATTACACCGAGGAAGATTGGTCAAATATCGTGTGGTCAGATGAATCCAATTTTGAGGTATGTTACTTTAACAATCTAACTTTTATTTAAAATTCTTTGTGACAATACCGAAGTTAATATTTTATTATTAGTCGCATTTCCCAAGATTATTTTTTTTTTACTTTTCAGGTATTTGGTACTACAGGTGCAACCTATGTCAGACGCAGAATTGGCGAAGAATTTATGCCGGAGTGTGTGGTACCGACTGTTAAACACGGAGGAGGCAGTATTATGGTGTGGGGCTGCATGTCTGCGTCAGGAGTGGGGAAACTGATCGTGTGCGAAGGCCGGCTGGACTCGAAAAGATATATTGAAGTCATGGAAACAGCGTTGAAACCCTCTTTGGACATGATGTTCGGAGATACTAACTTAGATGACTTCCGTTTCCAACAGGACAATGCCCCTTGCCATAAATCGAGAGCCACAATGACTTGGTTCGAAAAAATTGGTATTGAGCTTTTAAGTTGGCCTCCCCAGTCACCAGATCTTAATCCAATTGAACATTTATGGTCGATTTTAAAATACAAAATTAAAGAACATACGATTACATCACAAGAAACATTGAAGATATGTATGATTTTATAATGTGGTAAATACTTTTGGCCAAGGCTGTACATATTGGGTTAACGATGATGATTTTTAAATAAAAAATATCGTGTCTTTAAATTAAAAATATCAATGCATCCAAAATATGAATCAAGTATGCTGATACACGGGAATTGTGAAATAGCCATTAAACTAATTAAACGTGAGATAAGGTTGATTTGTGACTACGAATTTAAAGAGTATTGTTACGAGATAATGGTTTGTAGAGACTATTATGGTAATGAACAATGGAGCTAAATTACTTGTTCATAAAGCTTAAAATATCTGAGAAAAAAATATAGATAAAGAAGGATGGCGACATTCCGTGTATTTTGTGACCCAGTATTTTTGACGATGTGCATTAAGGAGACCTGTTAATGTTTGTGATTCATTATCAAAGCATCAAAGAAGCTAATTGAGTGGAGCCTGTAGAAGCTGGGGTTGTAAAGTTGATATAGGTTATATTTATAACATTGTCGTGTTCAGATGTTTGATCGTAGCAGAAAACAACAAGTTTTCAGTTTGTTCCCAAGAATAATAAAGAACTTGCCGAATATTCCCAAATCTGCCATACTCTACCACATTTAATATAACTTATCATGTTCTGCGGCAATGAAAATTAATAAAAATCAAATCTGCCCAAATGGCAGAAATCTACCACAAATGGTCACACTGTTCTCAATATCAATGTGACATTGAAATTGGCAAGAGGTCTCTTGTCAAAACGTTCAACTTTCATTATCTCTCATTAGTTCTCAATTATCAGACGAACTACTTGTTCGTCCCGTCACTTGATTTTATAAAAATGTACTTTCAATTTACTTTTAATCTTATTGAGCTCGTAACAAAGGCCGAACAGGTTCTGCGAAGTTGGGACCAATTGTAATAATTGCAGCGCTTCTAGATATTAAACGTCTATTACACTACCCTATTTCAAGGGACCCTTAGTCTAATTTATGGAAGTGTAATAAGAATTAGGGAATTAGTGTCCCAATTTAGGGTAACATACGGCGACACGACTTTTGTTCAAATTGGTTGCTCTTTTAATACAAAAGCCACCACGTTTCTTATTCATACTTCTCAGGAAAAACGTCCTTGTGGTTGAGCAATGTTTATTAGTCAAATTGACGATCCTTAAGTGTTTTTGTTCCTTCAATTGTACTTATCTATGCTTTAATACTTTAAAGATATAGACGTTTAAGGACAAAATTACCGTTCAGATAATTATAATGCTGACTGTACGACTTCATTGACTGAAGACAACTAAACGTTAACGTTAAAACAGATCAATCCCTTAACTAACCAATACAAACAGCTCACGCAAATTCAAAGCAACATCTATCAGTGACAAACACACGTACAAACGCATTATCTAACTTTATTAGTAAGATGTGATATGCGCCACAGAGCAACAAATGGAGGCAGTAACACAACTTTGCCTTTTTGTGATGATTTGTTCAAAAATATTTAATGCAAAGACAAAAGAAATTGAGATGTGAAGTTATCTTTGATGCTGTCAACTTTAGTCAAAAACAAACAATTTTGGAAATACATTTATGATCACATTCCATTAAATTAATTTCATCACTTGATAAATAGGTATCAAAACCTCACCTATGTGCGATTATTGTAAAAGAACACTAGGCCTTATACATTAGTCTTATACATTAGTGGAGTTTGACCACAATTGGGCTGCGAAATACGACTTGGAATTGTATTAAAGGAAGGGAAGGAAAGGTATTGGACGTAATGGTGATTTAAATATTGTTCAGAGAAACCCTTTACGTAAAATAGCCAAAAACTAATCACACTTTTCATGGAATCCAAACGTGAAGGAACCTAGTGCAGTGGTGATACAATCACTGCCCTAGCCACCGGGTGGAGGTGCGCATGCGTACAAGATGCTTTTTCACACCTCGTTTGAAGGACCCCATATCGTGAGACGGAGGGAATACGTGCCCTGGAAGGGAGTGTGTATTTGTACTTGTAATACTTTTTCATTTTTATTTAAGTAACTTGCTGTTGTACCGACGGCGGTGCATCGGGTGCAACAGTTCAACCTTAAAAGCTTTCAGATGGAATAACATCCTGTACTTGTAGCGGGTTTGTAGTACACCTGTTGCACTTGATGTGCCGCAAACTGTTCGTTGCCGCGCGCAGCTTGCTTACGTAACCATATAGGTGTCGGCAGAATATCAGCGCTACAGACTTACAAAGTTGGCAGCATTGGCTGAGCCGAAACCTTTTCTGTGCTTTATTTATTGTAACCTTCCTTTTTTTGTCATATGTAATGGTGTAATTTAATGTGGATAAATGCTTTATCTATCTACCTAAAAAAGATTTCTATTTACATAACCTATTGCATTAACACAAAAAAACCCTTAACCAACCACCCAATTTGAAATTCCAGGGCCCTGATTTTAATTCAAATCGGAATGGATCCGATCGGGTAGCCCATCCGCAATATTATACGCCTCGAGCTCGAGAATCAAGCTGCTGATGAGGTTGGCATAAATACCGTATAGTATAACGTTACACCAACAACACAACAACCTTCAAATTAGACGCTTGGTAGAAAGAAGCATGTCAGTGACGCGGCAGTCGCGCGACTGTAGTATTTCAATAATTTTTAGTTCACTAAATGTAACTGAAAAAGTAGCGCGCACTTGTCACGACTGTGGCGCTACTGTAGCGCTTCGTAAGCATCTAAATTCAAAGCAAAAAACCAAACAAAGAAATTTATTTAACTTTCATCATCATGTATAGCAACCAAGAATATAATAAAGCCTTGACAATTCGAACGATAGGTATCATCCACCGCCACTTTAGCCTACAGTAGTTGTTATCACTAGTATCAGGTTTCTTACCACGGTATGACTTTTTTTTATTTTCCCGATATTTCGGAACGGTTGCACGCTCCATGGTCACGGGTTGACTGGACGGCGGCAGATGACAGCTTTATGAGCACACATATCTATCTACCCTCTTGCGCTGTCGACGACTACCTTCATCGCGATTTGTTGTGGCGTTACCATTGTCACTCACTTTTTTCACACAAACCACACTCACTGTATCCACACGCGAAACTGAACTCGAGGTGTTTTTGTTTTTATTACTGCACGCACTAAGGACCGGATTCCATGCACTGGACAGTTTAAAACCATCATCACGGTTAAATGTTTTGTACTTCGTGATCTCGATGGCTTCTCGTAATATCGAGAAAATAAAAATATCGGGAAAATAAAAAGAAGTCATACCGTGGTAAGAAACCTGATACTAGTGATAATCATTTAGTGAATAACCACGAAAGTCTTAAAATCTATACAGTAGTTGTGTAGTGTATTGCCACACTAATTACATTCTCTTTCATTAATGCGTAATAGAGTAATTACAATTGTCCTAAGCAATTACAGACCCAAGCACACAATTAGGCTCTGTAAAGAACCAGGCAGTTTTGGCCCGTGACATTCTTTAGAGAAAAAATATTAAGGGTCTATACAAACTCAAATGGCTTTGGTTGATTCCGCATCACAGTGAAAGTGTTGGAAAAAAATATATAGTAAAATTGAGGATACTGACCCTCATCACTCGATCACTGATTACTATATGGTGTGAAAACACGATATGTAAAAACTTTTACGATAGAAAAAAACACAAACTTACCTCAAAATTTTACAAGATAACCGTTGTATTCAATAGGTACTTTACATATACCAATGATTTTTTTTTTATATCAACTGAACTAAATAGAATACGTATGCTTACGATATACATGTTTTTCTAATGGCTTTAATTTTATTTGTTAAAAAAAAAAAATCTGAAATTAAGCCAATGTCCCTGGCGCACGACCCAAGCAAAATTAACCGTAAAAATTTGAATTTGAGGTGAGATAGTATTTACTCTTAAATTTTTTTGCGTACATTCATATAGGCCGCAATCACACCTGACAGTAAATGACAGTGGAGTCGAGTATCAAAGATGCTTATCTAAACAGTGCCCCATGGCTTTGTGATGTTCATTTTTTCTCAAACTACATAACACGTTAGTTATAATTCGTGGTGGTAATTGTTGTAAATATTGACAGTATCGACAATTTATTGATTGCCTTTGCTAACTACTATTAAGTTTATTTATTTGGTAGCCATTTTTAGTAGCAGCAGAGCTCCTTGTGAAAGCGTTCTACTTATTTCTGCCGCTAAACATTACTATGTGTAAGTAAATTCATAAGTAAGCAAGTAAATGTGAGCATTACGGCGTTTTTGAACATCTGAAAAACCAAATATATTTGAAAATCCACAGTCCTAGACGTTACATTATAAAACATTATCTACAAAATGTCACAGAGTTTGACTAGTTCAAACAGAAAGTGGAATCAAACTTTGTATAGAGTGCGCTCACCGTACTGTTCTTTTAAGGTTTCATAAAATAAGATGAAAGAATACCAAGTACCTTTTAAATTCTAAGTTAGCATACAAAAGATTCCCCTATCTTTATCAAAGTTATTCTTACTCGGAATATAAAGTTTGACTACAATTTTCAACCAGAATAAGAAGGATGCCAACCTACCTACAAGTTGTTATAGATACAAAGATCGGACTTGAATCAGCGACTTCAGCAAGTTAAACACATGGAAAAATTCGTGAGGTCCGTTGGTTCGTTCCGTAGATTAGTTGGCATAGTGTCTGGCACGATTTGCTAGGAGACGTTGGTTTGAATCTAACCGGGTCGAAGTGATTTTTTTTCTAAATGTTCGATCTTTGTTTAATAATTATAACGAACTAATGGAGTAATTTCACAAAAAATAATTGAATGTTATGGTGGTGAAATAGCTTGACATGCAATAAAACTTAATTACAACTATTAAAACTGACATCTCTAGTCAGTGGCTGGTAGATGTAAAGGTACCTCGCCGAGTGAAGAATAACTTTCATAGATTTCTCACAGATGTACATAGATGCAGAGAAGAAAGTCGTTAGAAACCAAAGAAAGATCTGCAACAAACACAATTATAACGTTTTTTATAAAAAAAAAACGAACCGACCTCAACAGTTTGTCCAGTTACATCTCTAACGGTTAACGAAAAGTGGGTGAATTCCAATAAACCGATTCATCCCCTAATTTGCTACCGTTAGAAGTGGAATATTTTCTTTAAATTTAAATGAAAATACTACTGAAGTAACCCCTTTCTAACAAAAAAATAATCATCGAAATCGGTTCACGAATGTTGGAGTAGTCACGTAATTGAGAATCTACTTTTTTTGAAGTCCATTAAAATATCAATGTAGTAAAGAAAACCATTATGATGATCCAGAAAGTAAATAGGTATTGCTATCTACAAGTTGCCAATTTTAGACAAACCACTGCAATAATTTCAACCTATGCGCATACTATCTCTAATGGGCTCGGGACTATGATAGATGGTTGTGAAATTAACGATGTAGGATTAATTATTTCGCTGTGTCTGCTGTACCGTTTGTAATGTTTTCTGTGATACGCCCGACAGTGAAATATTGTAGTGTGAGAAATTCTCACTGGTGTAATTAGCGAAGAATTTTCTAGGGTTTTTTACTATAAAAACAAATGAACGGACGTTGAATTTTGTTTTTAACTTTAATTTGCCATATCCAGTGCAATTATTTTGTTAACTCTACAATAAGTGCTTAAGCAGAATTTTGTTTCTCCAACATTCAGATTTCGTGGCCATTAAAGAGTAAAGATACACGTATCTTGTTGCTTCACTTGTAAAAGGCGTACACGATGACAAGTTTCTAAATGAAACCTTTGAAACTTAAATAATTTTATTTAGTATTTACACTACTCTCCTGCACCAGGGGCTTTGCAACGACAGACAAATAAGCCGACGATTAATCATAACGATGTAAACCAGATTTCAAAAAACGGTCATTCTCGGACTAGTGTTCACTACCTAATTTCCGTGGCAATTTTCATTATTACTTAGGAATACTTAATTCATTTTTTTAACGTGCAATATTACTTAGTATTCGAGTGCTGTATCGTGAAATATTATTTAATAATTACACGATAATATACTTTAATATTTAAATAATGAAAATTGCCATGGAAATTAGGTAGTGAAATTCGAAAATGTCCGTAAATTCAACAAAGCAAAAGTCATATTGTGTTTTAATTTCCTTCTTACTCTGTTAAAGTGCTTCTAATAAACGTTCAACAACCATTGTTGTTCTTGGTTCCAACATAACCCTATGCAAGCAGATCTTTGCGAGCAATATGTGATGAAAAATAAAACCTAGTGCCATCGTAGATCCGCTCACTTTGACGATGTTCTTCATCGGTGTAAGCGATGAACGTTTCAACATTAAGAGTAGTTGGCAAGGCTGGTTAGTTATATGTATACCTAATTTTGTCTACTATAGCGCTACTGTCCCAGAACCAAAACATAACACTCATGAAGTTGATTACATTCTTAATGACACTCGTATTATTTGTCGGCTTCATATTTACCTGAGATTCAAGGCAATTATGGTCTGCCGATATAAAAGCAAATATTTGACGGATGTGAACTTTCTAATCATAGTTTGAAAAGATTTATGAAATGGAATTTACTAGACCGTCACCGCTAATCAACTTACTTTGGACCAACAAAAACTTCCTAAAAGTTGAGAGTGAGTTGCGAGCCGAGGAATTGCAGCTAACTCAAGCCATAAGTCTGCAACTCGCCACCGTGACGAAGCACTCCTTTAAAGATACGCCACTTGACTCTCTAATGTATGGATTGTTTTGGCAAGAGCGTTTTTAGGGTACCACAGGGAGGCGTACTGCAACCTTCCCTTGCGAGTTCGGAATTGTATAAACAACTAGGGAACTTTAAGTAAACAAAATATTGATGAACATAAGGCACGGATAACAGAATAGCGACACTTTAGTTACTAGTATATTTTACTTATTATAACCCTTACAGTTTCTACAGCTGGAGATGAATTTAATTTAAGAGAGCGTACTAAACTGAAAGAAAGTAAATACATTTATTGTTTATCACAAATGACAAAAAAAAACGAAACAAAAAAGAAAAATGAAACATTATCAAAACATGCGAATCTAAATAAGTATAAACAAGACAAAAAAATTAAATAAATAAAAATTTCACAAACATATGGACACTAAGTATAAAGATTCTTTGTGTGGTGCCAGCTGCGGTAGCAAACTGGTGCAAAGAGGGTTAAAGACATCAGTCTACTAAGAGTTCTGCAGAGACACTTCAACACGCTGGTTTCCATAAAGCCTATCATTCATTACCGCAAAAGTAAATTATACAAAATGTATAATATCTGCATAGAGCATAAACTGTCGCATTTCAGAACCCTGTAAGCGATCTTTCTCATTCCACATGCGTTTATTCTACTTTTAGTTTGTTTCCGTATTTTCGGCAGGATATTTTCCGACGCCGCTCTGCAAAGTGGTGCATAAATAGATATGCGTGAGTCAGCGGAAACCCAACATATGTGTAGAATCTTTCACGAAACCGCGGAATAAATTTTGATTTTCACGGCATGTGAATTTGACTGCGTTTCTTTACATATTTTAC
This sequence comes from Hyposmocoma kahamanoa, assembly GCF_003589595.1. Lineage (NCBI taxonomy): Eukaryota > Metazoa > Arthropoda > Insecta > Lepidoptera > Cosmopterigidae > Hyposmocoma > Hyposmocoma kahamanoa. The sequence continues at coordinate 19,586,801 of NW_020654289.1, forward strand.
GTTTTGTTTCTCTTTTGTTTTGTGGAATGATTGAAAAAGCTTTTAGTAGCACATGTACGTGCCTCTCGACGGCATTGCGATTGGACAGATTTAATACTTTGTAATGGTTTATATGAAAACTGCTGTCACTCACGTGAATACAGAGTGCCGCAGTCAAAAATAATTACCAGCAATTTTTTGTAATATTTATACAGTTGCTCAATCCACATACATAAAAAAATACAACATAAAAATTTTAAACATTTTAGTAGTAACAGTATACGCGAATTTCTCTTCCCTATTTTTCTTTTTAAGGTGCATTATTTTGATGACGCAGTGATTAATATTACAGGCGCTAGATGAAGAGATCCCGGTCCGTTTCCGGTAGAATAATGTAAGAAACGAACTTTCACACTGGCTATGGTCTCGGTGTTCGGGGTAATGTCCCTACAGTTAACTTCGCTACACTATTATTCACGGACCAGAACCAATTTAGAAAAGTTCAAATCCTTAATTGGATTAATTAGTCCTCCTCATCCAGCGCAGTGCGCAAGCCGTTGGGCCACCGAGATCTTCGATCTGGTTTCTTGCAGTTAAATAATATAGCCCCCTTTACACAGTCACTCTGTCGCGCGTGATCAGGAGTATACAGGATTGCGCGCGGCAAAGCTTGCACGCGCAATCGTGAGCGACTGTTTTAAACTTTTTAAGCTAACGTACTTTCACGCGCGATTGCTCGTGTTCGTTTTTCTTACAATGGTAAGAGCGTCTATGTAAAGGATAATAGCGCAGGATAGACCACGTGACGTGTGTTGGAGTGCGCGATTGTGACTGATGAGCCCAATGGCGCAGTCTTTCCCTTTTCCTTCCAACGTCTTTACACGCGCGCTCAATCGCGCATGATTGCTGTATCACGCCCGAGAGAGTGTCTGTGTAAAGCCCGCTATTCATATAGGTTAACTTGCGTTCCTCAAAACAATAACAAGTTTTTAAATAAATAGTAATCGACCTAAATCGCGTGTATTTGTTTTTTCAAACAAACCAACGTTTCATTTCCTATGTGTAAAAAACGCGAAAACATAAGAACTCGATAAGTCCCATGTACCTGTAATTTCACCAGCACCCTTACCCGGGCCAAAACCGGAACACAGTAAACTTCACATTACCGCTTGGCGGCAGAAATAGGTAAGGTGGCAGTACTTCCCTGGACGAACTCTTTCACAATGAACTCTATTGCTGCTACAAAGTCATACATAAATACTAGTTACCTATCATTAGTCTGAAATGACATTTTCCAGAAATAACGTTTGGTCGAAATTTCATAACCTCGAAAGTAATTTTGAGAGGAAAATGTTTTTAACCCCTTAATCATGGGGGGCTACCTGCACGGAGATGCCCCGGACCATTTGGGGCATCTACCGGCGGTGGAGGCCTGTGCAATGCAGGGCCAGGGTCTCCCAACCCTGCACCCTGCTGGCCTCCGCTGATGGGATGCAGGCGGTCGGCGAAGAGCGTCCTCTCCTCCGACGCCGAATGGGGTACCGAGAGGGCGCTGTCTTCGCGGACCCGTTCGGCCATCTCCTTCTGCGACATCACGTCCTCGCAGAAGGAGACCATTGCCTGCCATGACCGATCGCTTCTCAGCATGGCTCTAACTATGCTGGGCAGTACATGCAAGTGTTTCGTCCCACCACCTCTACGAGATCCCGGCGCTGCTAGCTCCAGGTCGGACACACCTCCAAGGTGTGCCTCGCCGAGTCTGTGCAGTGCCGCACTCGTGACACTCCGGGGTCACCTCTCTCCGTGCGATCTTGTGCAGGTAGTCACCGAAACAGCCGTGTACCTGTGTGAGTACCTGAACAAGACGGTAGGTGAGGGTCCCCGCGCCTCCTCTTCCTCCAATCGGCCAGTACAGGGAGCAGCGCCTGGACGGTACGCTCCCCGTATCTGGCCGATCGGAGGGCCTCCTCCTACCCCGCCTGGACGGCGGTCTTGGCGGCACGCCGAACCCCCACTAGCTCCTCTAGTGTGGGGCGCTCTCCACGTGCCCTGGCTTCCACACGGCACTTGTAGGTCTGCTCGAGCACGGACGCTTCGAGCTCCCAGGGTGCGGATCCAGGCAGAACTTAACCTAACCGAACCTAATCGTGTCTTTGCGATAAACATTCAACATATCCTGACAGAACAACTGTTTCGTTATAATTCGGTTTTCGGTGTAAAGAAAATTCGAACAAACTTTATTTCTTTGTGATAGGTTACCATAAATACTGTGTTAAATTGTACTTTGTACTCGTACTTAATCTATCCAAAAACACATCGCAACCTATAAGTAAACATCAATGAATCGACAACACACGAAGAGTCAAAAGCTTCAGCAAAGCATACAGCACGCAATCAACGTTTTGCAGTTGAAATCAATAGACCTTTCACAACCAGACAGGTCATTACATCTAGTAACTATAGATTAATCTGTGTGTAGCAAATTTGTGTGAGCAAAGCTTTTGAAGTTGCTATAATCCTTAAACGGTACGATATTTCTTTCAATTTACACAATGAGATAACTTTCAATAGAAATTTCGATGTTCGATTTTTACTGAAACTATTTTTTCGGGTCTAAATCACGTTTTGTTATTTCAAACAAACAACGTTTCGGGCCCTTATAGGTCCAAAAGTTTTGTAACTATATACTTTTTGTAACTGAGTTTCTCGAAATTTATGTGCGAAATTTAATTTGAAATTTATCATGAGCTTTTCGGTGAAGGAAAACATCGTGATGAAATCTGCACGTTGAAGAAAGTTCACAACCCTTGGAAACCGTGTGAAGTCCATTGCATTGTTCCAACCTGCATAGGGCTAGTGTGGCGGGCTATGGCCTAAACCCTCGTCTGAAAGGAGACCCGTGCCCAGCAGTGGGACGTATAAAGGGATTCATGATGATACTTTTTTATAACTACAGTGAAAAACACGATAGTTTTCATTAATATTAGGCATAGCTGGTTGATCACTACCGTCTCTTTCAGCCGTGGCCGTGACCTGTACCCTTACAGGTCATGGCCACGGCCAACTCAAACCCAAACTTTGAGTTTTTTTGAAAATCCGGGAAAGTATTTTCATACCCTATGTGTGACAATCACGAAAACCTAAGAACTCAATAAAATGTATTTATTGTTTTGTCTTTTACAAAGGAAACTTGAACTTATAAATACCTATGGTTCCCAAAAGTTACTAAAGTCTGGTGTCCATACTAGGATTAACCTGTGTTATAGAGCTCTCATCCTTCCACCTCTAAAGTAGACGTAGAAAGATAGGCGTAAAACAGAGACTTACAAATAAATGGACGACGGGTCTAATACAAAAACCACGAAAAAAATGTCCCAAGTCAACCTATTTAACCGTGGTGACATGTAAAGGAATATGAAAAAGCTAAAACGTTGAATTTAAATTGTAATGTCATCGCAGTACTGTCTAATTTGGCTTGCTTCGCTGTCAGTCGAACAAACGAAGACTAAAGCGTGAATGACGCTCTGTATACGATTTCAACGCCCTATAAGTTCGGACACTTTTTAGCGCGGACCCGACGTCCATATAATTGTACGTCAATGGTTTATACGTTGTAGATCTCGTTCTCCGATTTCAGATATGTTTATAACTCTATTTCGCTAAACCTTTCGATTATGTTGTTTATAATAAGGAGTTATTATTATTATTATTACATACAATTATACAATACTGCAGTATCATCATCATCAGCCTATTGCAGTCCACTGCTGGACATAGGCCTCCCCTAATGCACGCCATTTCGCCCTGTTCTCGGCTTGACGCATCCATTTCCTGCCAGCAATCTTCCGCAGATCGTCACTCCATCTGGCTGGAGGGCGTCCCACACTACGTTTGCCAAGTCGTGGTCTCCACTCAAGAACTCGTTTACCCCAGCGGTTGTCGGTTCTTCGGCAGATATGTCCAGCCCACTGCCACTTCAGCTTGCTTATCCGAAGAGCTATGTCGATCACTTTGGTTCTCTGTCTGATAACCTCATTACGGAGTTTATCTTTCAGAGAAACTCCGAGCATAGCTCGTTCCATAGCTCGCTGAGCGACTTTAAACTGGTGGACTAGCCGTATCGTGAGTGTCCACGACTGAGCTCCGTACGTTAGAACTGGTAGGACGCACTGGTTGAAAACCTTTGTTTTTAAGCTCTGCGGGATGGGTGACGAAAAGACTCGACGTAGCTTCCCAAACGCTGCCCAGCCAAGCTGAATCCTCCTCCTGGCCTCCTTCTCGAAGTTATTTCTACCTAACTGCAGAATCTGCCCGAGGTAAGTGTATTCGGAAACAACTTCAAGAAGGTGGCCATTGACGCAGATGGGTCTCGGATCAATGTGGTCATTGATCATGACTTTGGTTTTATCAAAGTTCATGCCGAGACCAATCCGCCGCGAGGCGGATGGTAGGCTGTTCAGTATCTGATCCAGTTCCTCCTGTACTGCAGTATATACATATATAATTATTATATACTGCAGTATTGTAAGAATTAATAACGTTGTTCTGATTAGGAGTCCATACAACCTCAAATAGCTTTGGTTGATTCCGCATAACACTGAAAGTGTTGAATCAATGACTTTGGAAAAAATATATAGTAAAGTTGACGATATAGACTGATTACCTACTATGGTGTGAAAACACGATTCCTAAAAATTTTCACGATAAAAAAATACAAACTTACCTCGAAATTTTACAAGAAAACCGCAATATTCAATAGGTACATCACGTAGACCAATTATTTTTCTTATATCGTCTGATATAGATATTTCAAATGGCTTTAATTTCTTTTGTAAAGAAATAAATTCTGTAATAAGCCCAATTACCCTGCCGCTCAACCTAAGCAAAATTAACCTTATTTTTACGGACACCGTTCCCCGCAAACCGCATCGCGCGGAGTTGCCCCGCGCCCCGCGCGCCGCGTCGATCGCCTACTCGCCGACACCCGTACTAATTAGGAGACTACAATTAGTATTTAAGTAAGGACATGTCGATCAATAAACGTAGCCAGTAGCAAGTTACTTGAGCAAGCGTTTCATTTCCGGTCCTGAGCAAGTACCTGAACGTATACAGTCCACATATCAAGAACACCGAAAACCTTTGATCCTTCGAGCCGGATCATCGATACTTATTAGTACGGAAAAAATTGAATTCTGACTCTAAGGCGGCGTAAATGCGTTAATAATAACGAAGTACGATTGGTTTCTGAAACAAGCGCCTTCCCACTCAGCTTTGGTTGTATAATGATTCCACTTTAACCCTAATGCGATATACCTTCAAAGATTTCGAACCTGCAAATCTATAATCATACTAAATTCATTAATAATGAATATTTTTTAATGAAGACAATGCCACAATCAAACATTTCGCTCATGAAATTGAACTTTAGGTGAATTCATTATATATTCAAGGTGTTAAAGTGAAAGAACTGACATTGTAATGGCTATTGATTTTGGCTGCGAAATAATACTGGCGTGCTACATGCAATTGTTTCATGTGTAATTTATTCGATGTTGTCATTCGGAGTTTGCTTTGCTTCTACCGATGCCTTGTGGTTTATTTCAGTGAAGACTTGCATTTTTATGAACACGCTGACTTTTTTTAAATAAACAAACGTTTCGGGCTCTTTACAGATCACATGGTTACGGCTGCCTGATATTCATAAAAATAAATAAACTGATGACATTGTTAAAATTTTCATTTTCATTTTTCATTGGAATAATATTCATAACTTTCAGTTGTCGGTTTTCTTTATTGCGTGACATAATATACTTATAATAATAATATGCACAATGTAGAAGATAAGGCAGAAGATGCCGAAATTGTCATCGACTGCCGCGCTAGATTGTTTTTGGAAGGATACGAAAATACATGATCCATATAATAAAAATAACAATAAAAAGAAGGAATCATAATTTATTTATTTATTATGGACAAGAAAACAGATAACAAACAAATTACATTGGTAAATGTTCTATATATTGTTATACTTGACACATCACTGTAAAGTAACAAGAAAGATCTACTTACTGTTCATAATTTGCTGATAATTTTACTTACTTAATTAAAACATTTATTTACTAAATTAAATACAAAACCTACGTAGGTGTGTTACTATTCTTTTAAATATGCTGAATCTTGAGTCAAAATACTATTTCATATTATTATTTTAGTAGCAGTAGCTCTTTTTGAATACCCCTCTGGTCTTTGTGCTTACCACCAAATGTTGTTGTACTTGTTAGTCTTATCACTGTATACCACAAATAAATCTAAATCTTGATGCAAGCATGAATAGTTCTAACTAGCCATGATATTATGTTTAAAACGGTAAGGCACCCGTCGACATCAGCAGAAGCGTAATCGTCATAAACAGCATCTTTAAGTAGGTTAACAAGAATGCAGCACGTCAATAAACTTCTTATGATTTTCTTCAGACGAACCACGTCTTCCCACGTCTGAACGATTGTCAGTATTGTAATACAAAGCAATTTCATCGCCTACACCAAAACAGAGTAATTTAATTCGCGGGTATCATATTCTTTTCCCAATAGGTGTCGTTTTACTCTAACACTAGAGACAATTTGCAGTACTTGATATTTTATACGTCAGGGTTAAATAATATCTTATATTATAATGAGATTCCTTTTATTGCCTTTTCTTTTTTTTATGTTGCTCCGTCTTTATTGATATTTACTGGAATTTTTGAAGATAATCCTTAGTACCTTTTACGTAAACATATTTTATTATGTTTGGAATTTGTATCTAAACATTCTAGTCTGCAATATTTAAAGTACTTTTCCTCCGTGTCCCACGTCCTGGACATAAAAAAATATTTTTGTTTTATTTCTCAACCGATTGCAATATAAGTTTCGTGAGTTGTCGTGGAGAGGTGCTGCGATGTACAAGCGGCATTACGTTGCGACATCACATTGCTCGTGTGACACTCGTTTGTTGGTGGTACGTTGAAATCATAGAGTTGGGAACTCGCAGCACATCGGCAGCTGCCGCTGCAGCTTCGTCTCGTGGCTTCCCCTTGTCCGATGCGCACGCGTTCCTTTTCCACGCATGATTCAATTGGATAGTTGGATTGGATAATAAGTGGACAATGAATTAGATGACGACATCCATGGTCGAGCGGCTTGCACACCGATTTACTTGCATATCGATCCCCGACCGGGTCAATGTAGAAAACTAACTTTTCTATATTGTAGCAGGTCTAGGTGTTAGTGGTTCCGTTGTTGTTACCGATTTCCAGAACACAAGGTGATTTAGTAACTTACTATGGGATCAGATCAACGTATGCGATGTTGTGTAATATCTATTATTATTGTTATAATATTATGTAGTACAACGCAGCGTGCGTCGCCGCTTACGAGTCATAACAGACGAAACGCATCGTGTGGCATCGCTCTAAAGAGAGGGTTAAGGTCCACCACACTAACCCAACGCGAGTTGGGAATTTCCACGTTTTCAGCACATACCAGAAGCAGTTATTATTTAAAAAGTGTATACCCATATAGTCTCAAAATAATCTTGTTTGAAATTTATGATGAAACTCTTAAATCTTTCCCTGACTGTAACAGCGACCTCGATTTCCGATAGCACCGGCTTTTCTAAATTGGTCCTGGTTATCTGGGTATTCTGGGCAATGCCACGAGGTGAATGTCTTTTTTTTAATTATTAGAGTCGATATCACACTTAACCAGCCCGCTGTATCTTACACTTTCCCGACAAACTCAGAGACGTAAAACGAGATTGTTCACATGCAAGTTAACTACCCCATCAAGAAGTAGCGCTCGACTGTAATGCATCACAAACTTTATACTCCTTAGTTCGAGAACAAACGACCGCGACACACGTGTGTAGGTTAATTTCATGGCTTGCAACATTTATGTTCACATTGATATAAACTTTTGTGAACACCTGTAAGCGTTTATAGCATAATATACTACACTGAAACCTTATGGGTCACCTGTACATAAAGGACATCACAGCTACAATCTGGTGATAAATACACGTAGTGTTTAGTAGCCGTAGAGCTCCTTGTTAAAAGTTCGTCCATGTAGAAATTGCCACCATCCTACTTCTGTAAAATGAGCATTATTGCGTTCCGGTTTGGAAGGGTAAGGTGAAAATATACGTATGTATGTATGTATGTATTATGACACCTGTCAATTTTATAACACAGATGGGCGCAGTCTCAGTACCCATTAGATCTTTGCTATTTAAAAATTTGATTGGCATCGCAATTGGTATGCGTAGATTTATCGGTTGATGATATCGCAAGACGTTTTGTCCCTTCATTGATATTATGAAAAAAAGGAAATTTTCTGCATTGACCTTAATACCGAGGTCACACGGATCAAAATGCCCAGATGAGATATTAATTTAGAAAAGTTTGAGGGTCATCCGCTGGCAGAAAACGTTGAAAATGAGAACACCGGTAATTGGTACAATAATAATATTTGCAATTAGGAAAGTACTACAACTACGTCTTATAAAAGCAAACTCTAAGTGTTATGGGCATCCGGTAGTTTCGGTAAGATTGGCCTGTACGTCGACAGGAAGGCTATCCTTACGCAGAACATTGTAGCTGCCATTCTGTTGACAAATATACCTTTATAATATTACGCGAAAAGTTTATAGTGAGAGAACAGTTGCACATAAATTTATCATTATGGGGTATCAGACCTGGTACCTCATATCAAGCACGACGGCTGATCCAACGTGATCATCTTTATGGACCTGTTCTCCAGGTTCGACTTACCGAGAATATCTTCAAACGATTCCGAGAACCTCATAAACTTACGGGTTTCGTTAAAATAATAGTCGCTATCTTTGACATTCTCTCAATGGCCATAAAAGAGACCCGTACGTAACAGAAAAACGTCATGGACAAACATTTTACTGTAACCGAAAACCATTTTGTTTACCATTATATATTGATGAACACAGATTTCTCTGTATGGACATTAAAAGACTGTAAATAACAGTACATGGTTAAGGCCGTACTTCACCAAGCACACCTGGTGCTGGTTGATAATACTGCAAACCATACAATATACGAGTACGTTATTGCCACCAAGCAATCACGAGCCTTTCGGTATATTATGGTAAATATTGGCATAGATTTCACAGAAAACCGATATGAAATAAATATTTCAACAGAGTAAATGCACCGGAAGTGACGCGACGTCGTCATAAAGTCGGTAAACACGGCTCCCGGGCACCGCTCCAGTTACCCGGGTGTCACATTTGTATTTTATCTGCTTGTTATACCTTTGTTTCTGTTTTCAATGTATTTTGTAACTGATGTTCTCTGTACATGATTCTTATAACCTGGGTCAAAATTCAAAACTGTACCTCTGCCGTGCATGCAATCGTTAAAAATATTCTACAATTTTGCACCTATGGTGTAATAGGGTCACATCTGTAAAATGGCAACTATCCAGCTTAAGATTCTACAGACTTAAAATATTTTACATACCTATACATAATTCTGTTTCATGTAGTTCGTAGTGTTTTAATGACTTTCATAGAAGTATTTTTGATGTACCTAACTAACATCACAGGTGGCTTTATTATACAAGAGTACGATTTTATAGAGCAAATTGAACGGCATGTCTAGTGTTTTAGTATGAATAAAATATCTCAAAATTATTTGAAATTTTTCGTTTAAGTATTTACGTAACATGCCGTGTCTAGTGGTCACAAGAATTTTTTCACAAATTTCACGAGGTCGATCACAACTTTGTTTTTAGAATATCAAGTGACGGGACGGGCATGTCATGTGCCTGGTGGTAAGCTACACGCCTGTCCATAACAGTTGCAGTGCCACTAGGAGCGTCAAATCGCAAAGATCTGAGGGGTACTACCACTGCGCCTGTCACCCTGAGACATAAGTTGACAAATCCTGTAATTTCACCAGCACCATTACTGCTTGGTGGCAGAAATAGGTAAGGTGGCAGTACTTCCCTGGACGTACTCTTTAACAGGGAGCTCTACTGCTACGCTAACACTGTATGCTCATGATAGAGATATAGTTATAACTCGAAGACGTTTGTTTAGGTCGTTTTTGACATATAACTCAACACAAACAACGTATTAAGATTTTGGGGTTGACAGCAGATATGACAAAACCAAAAATTACTTTTCATTCGACATAATTGCAGCAATAAGATAATATAAAATAATTTATTGATTGTACGCAATACCTTGAGACATTAAGTTGACAAGTTCCTCATGTCGTGTGTTCCAAGTGCCATTTTGAAGCGACTGTTACTGCCATTAGGTGAGTAGATGTGACGGGAGTAGTATTCTGTTAAAAAATTATTTTCAAAAAATTTGTCTTTTACTAGGTTTTTTTCTGGAGCAGTCGTCATGGTCTCATTTGCACAAATGATATTAACGAAATACTATCACACCCTAGTGTAGTTTTTAGTAGCGGAAGAACTCCTTGTGAAAGAGGTCGTCCAGGGAAGTACTGTCACCTTAACTATTTCTGCCGCCAAACGACAAGCCTATCAATAGCAGATCCTATGCCACTCAGAGCTTTGAATCACAGAGATCTGAGGCGCATTGCCTCTGTTACCCTGAGACATACGTTGAAAAGTCCCGCATGCCTATAATTTCACCAGTAACCTTATCCTCTGAAACCGTTGGAGAAATAGCTACGGTGGCAGTACCGGGAAGAACTCTTTCACCAAGAGCTCTGTGGCCATTGACATATCAATATACGGCTTATAAAACTTAACATCCTGTCCTGTGAAATCAAAGGAATTTTTCTTTGTGTTCGATATATTTATCAATAATTATAACAAATTAGTCGAGTAATTTCATATAAAAATAAATTTATATCATAGTGAAGTTACAGGCAGACAAGTGTGACGAGCGAAGTGGCAGTGTCCCACAGATCTTTGCGATTTGAAGCTCTGAGTGGCATTGCAACTGTTATTGACAGAAATGTCACTTACCACGAGGCCTACGATATGTTTATCACGTCACTTGATATCGTATAAAAATTGCAGTAAAACATCATAATATTCATTACAATCAATATTAAAATTGCAAATCGTTGTTACAGACTTTAAACATTAGCGGTAGAAACATAAAAATCTTAATATAAAATCAAAAGTTCGCAATAAGTAAGGTAATATATATTCCCTAATGTATGTATGTTAAACGAAAGGCGTAACAACTTTATATCACCACCGCCTTTGACATCGAGGAGGCCAGGAATCCCGCGAGAAACGTATGGGGAAAACGATTCCATCCGTAGATTTTATTACAATGTTTCGTAAGTTACCTGGTTTTCTCAATGGTTACATTCGATAAACGAAAAAAGAATTTTCCATAAACAATCTATAAACGATTAATGATATTCAAGGACTAGTTACTATTTTTTAAATACATTAAAGTCATCTATTTGAAAAGCAGACAACGTGGAATTCTTCATTGGACGCATTTTTCCGAGACCCGAATTAGAGGTGTACCTTCTTTGCCCTTTTTTCAGAAAACTCCAATAACCCAAAGTAAATGGCTCATGAATCATATAAATTACCCGAATATTGCAATATTTTTTACGGCATACGCTGTGTGAAGCATGGATTTAAAACGTGTGTTTATTTATTTTATGGCTTTCGTGTTATTTGCTCATTCCTGTTTTCACATTTATATTATTTTTTTAGCATGACGCATAACCCACGCGTTCCATCTCCAAATATTGGAAAAACTCCTAATGAATATTTCATAAAGGATTCTTATAACAAACGTGTACCTGCCTCATTGTTTGTCATGTCAAGATAGTAAACAAGTTTGCTCCAAATTTCCTTTTTTGTGGCTATCAAATGACTTGACGAACAAGTCGTGTGCTTGGGGTAAGTGCCACGCAGAGGTTTAAATCGCTAAGGTCTGAGTGGTATTGTCACTGCTCACGTTACCCTGAGATACAAAGCTGCCAAGTCCTATGCGACTATATGTTATTTCAACGACACCCTTATTCTTGCAAACCCGAACGCAGCTATGTTTACATTGCTAAATTCTTTCACATGAAACTCTACTGCTACGGAAGTAAACTTCCTGTAGTAATTGTTGATATAATTATAATTTGTTTATTTAAACAGAATATCATTATAGTTTAAGATCATAATATTTATAGCAGCGCCACTAATTCCATTATTTTTCATCCTTTCAACGTAATCTAAACGCCTAAGTTTCCCAAAAATAAGGCCAGTACATAAATTCTGACCCAACATTTAATACACCTAACGACCCTTAATAAATTGCTGCCAGTCTCATTCCAAATGGAAAGTAACTCAAATGCCTCACTAAATGCTAAATTAACTAATAAGTTAAAATTGTGCACATGGCGTCGATGCATTATGCCTTCGCTGATATAATTTCCATCTATTAACCAATCGGCTTTGCCTAAATTTTGCATTCCAATGACGTAGGTGGTTTTAGAACATTCAGTTCGATAATTAGTGCTTTATTTCGGTTAGTCTAATCTCTCTCTCGTCGTGTTGCGGTATCAACCTACTGTTATGTTTTTAAGAGTCCGTCAAGCTCGGCCCTTTGGGGTTCAGAAAATTTTTATCACGCTTGACCTTGCTCTTGATGTTATGCCAGCTATTTCGATGTAATTTTATGAAATTTATATGCATACACACACACGCACGCACGCACGCACACCACTAAGTCTATACACGTCCATGCACAGGCATACACACACACACACACAGTTTTTTTTTATAATATCAAGTGACGGGACGAACAAGTCGTGCGGCTGATGATAATTTCACCCTGAGACATACGTTGACAAGTCCCATGTGCCTGTAATATCACCAGCACCCTTTCCGTTCAAAACCGGAACGCACTAGCTCACATTACTGCTTGGCAGCAGAAATAGGTGGCAGTACTTCCCTGGAAGAACTCTTTCACAAGTAGCTATACATACTCGCAACTCGTAACCACATTTGTTTACTGTATAGTGTAATTTATATTTATTTAAAAAAAACTGATTTTCAAAGGCTAAGAGCCTTTGGACTTCAGTCTCTCGCTAAAGGTAGTTCTAACAGATAATAAGTAATTACACAAACCTTCCTGTTGTGAAAGTGAATGATATATATTATTGTGGAATAGATTTTAGGAGTTGGTAATTATTACATTCGAGTTCTTCTATTTAGTGAACATATAAAATTATCGTATCGGGAACTTTTAATTTCAATTACAATAACAATAGTTAGCTTATATATAGTTCCACTGCTGGGAACAGGGCTCCTCTCACGATGAAGCTTGTGTTGTAGTTGCCACACGGGAATAATACGGATTGGGAACTTCACACACATCATTAAACAGGCTTTACAGAGGTTTCGACACGATGTTTTCCTTCACCGAAAAGCTCAATAAAAAATTTATATTTCGCACTTAAATTCCGAAAAAGTCAAATGTGCAAGCTAGGATTCGAACCCAGAACCTTCCACTTGAGAGGTGGTTAGTCAAACCATTAGGCTACTACGGCCAATTTAAATTGAGGAGCCAAAAATAAAAATGTGACCGGAAACGCCAAGATTGCATATCAAAGGAATGAATAATTTAAAAAATAGTCTATGGAAGAATAGATTATAGAACAATAACAGTAGAACCTTTGCCTACCCAAATAAATGGGTGAAAACGTATAAGAAAAACATAGAAATCACCGAATCCTACAGATTTCAAATTGTGAAATAATGCGTAATTTAACTACAGGAAACAGTGGGAACCAATGTTCAGACAAAAAACCTGGAAGTCTGACGTGAAAATGTATTAATAAGATATAATATAAGCTAATATCAACTTTAGATAAATCGCTTACAAATGGACATTTAGGTACTTTAGGCATTAGAACTATAGTAAATATTAGTTGGAACTTTACCAGGAATCAGGAAACATAAGGGAGCTGCCAAGAAACGTATAATGAATCCGTCACACATTACATAGTCAATTTTTCTATTTTACCACGTTTGACTATAATAAATGTTCAAGCACGAGCAGTAGGAAGTTTCAAAATACAGTACAGTAGTTTTAGTTATTTTTTGTGTAAGGCATTATTTATTCATTTATTCATGAAAACCCAACAGCTTCAAAGCATTTAATAAAAACAGGAATAAAATATATTACATTACAGGTTTTTGTCTATACTTCCAGACAAAGCAAACAAGTACACTAAATGAGAACGTACAATGTTATCATACGTAAACAGTCATGAATTATTCTATAAATGTATGGCATCTCTGATCAGTCACTGGTAGCTGTAAAGGTACCTGACTGATTGAAGAAAAATTTTCATAGATTTCACACAGATGGCGCTACGGCAAAAATCGTTTAAAACCAAAAACAAAAAGGTTTTCAACAAGCACGTAAAAAAATTTATAAAGTCTCCTGGTTCGTTCCATAGCTTACTTGGGAGAGCAACAGGCAGGCTATGCTGAAGGCGCTGCTGATTCGAATCCAGCCGGGTTGAAGTAATTTTTCTTACTGTTTTTTGCATTATTACCTAATTATAACAAACTAGTGGAGTAATTTCACAAGAAACAATTGAATATCGTGGTAGTAAAACGTCGATAAAATAAAATAAACAATTGTAATAGATGAGCCCATGAGCCCGTGCGATTTTTGCCATCGAAACATTTGGAACATATTTTAATCTTTAAATTTTTCATTGTCTATTGTTATTATAAAAATAATCTTTTAGCGCGCATTTTTAAGGGAAGGGCGGTAAAGTTTTAAGTTCCATGGAAAGGTCTCATATATCATGATGATAATGTCAAACCACACATATCTTTACAAAGCTGTCAAAAACTACAGCAGTTAAGTTAGGATATTACCTTATCTACTATATTTGTCCGTTAAAAATCTCTTCAGATTTTCACTTGTTTCGGGCTTTACAAAATTCTATAATCTATAAGTATAAAGGGGAATTCTAAAAATACCCGTAATATGGCAAAATATCGTACATGAACTAAAGTTTGATTGATTTTTTTTATATTTTTCATGTATATTGAGGCTATGGCCAACCCAATTTGAATGAATTTTAGCCAATAAGTTCATAAAAGAGGATTTGGTAATTTTTCCTTGACGTGTAAAACGAAACGGCGAATGTCCTTTACATTCGCATGTGGGCAGACAAACGTAATTTTGTGAGTTGTGAGTTCCGTTATTTGAGTTGCGTAATAATTATACGCTGCATTCGGTTTCATATAAAAGCCCGGTTTATGCCGCACGACGACGCAAAATGACTTGTCTGCCATTCTATGCGCGTAATTAGAGGTGGACTTTTAAACGAAGAGCACATAAAAAAGTTTGCTTTTTGAAGTAAGTACATAAGCACGCTTTTCAATTAATGCGTAAGCGTTGGTCACTTCAATACTCAACTCAAATAAAACTCGTGTTTTACAAATAAATTTACTTATCTTATAAAGTTTAATACTTAGTACTCTAGCTATTCACTACCAACACAACGTTGCAAGCTTTTTTAACATAAAATTCTACGCGCTTAAACGTATTTATAAACGATTTTGTAAGTTTCATAAGAAAAAGCTTAAGTCAAAAGCACGTTTTTAAAAAAGCACATCGTTTTAACATTTAAAAATTAAGCAGTTTTTTACATCTCTACGCGTAATTACGATTGAATGTCGGTCGCACCGTGCGACTTGCTGGTGTGGGTGGAGGAAGGGGTGAAGGAAGGATCTTTGGTATAGGACGCGCGTGAGAAGATACGTTTCTTGTTTCATTACATTTTATAACTCAATGACCCGGTACAAATGGTTATAACTGAATGAAATATGTTCGTCTGGCACCCTAACCAAGTTTCAGTTGAACGCAGACTATGCGACCCAAAAAACGCAAGTCACAACACACAAAATTAACTCGTCTGACCTCACCCTTAATTCTCACTCTGAATTCTCATAATACTCAGTAAGATCCAAGACGACACTCTTATTATAATATTTTTGATACCTTCTCCCCAAGATTCAACAAACACTGTCTTTAACAGTTTTCATGCATAGCAGGAGGACTTACAACGGGCCAAGGCACTAAGTGCTTCCCAAGAACAATATCTATCTTTTGCTATGAACAATTTTATTCATGTCTCGGCAAACTTGTGAGTAAGTCCCGTATAATGAAACAAGTTTCTCTTTTCAACGATACAGAATACTTTGAGGAAGATTCTTTAATACTTTTAATATCATGTCGCAAAACTTTGTTTGGTTTAATATTATGATTTTATAATGCCCATTTCATTTTCTATTATAAATTTGGAAGAACAAGTCTTTTATATCATATATAAGCAAGTTACACTTATTTATAAACAAATCCACGAACACCTGGAAGTAACTACAGTCAAAGAAGAGATTGCCGATTTAACTCAGAGATACCAGGATAGACTGGAGAGGCACTCTAATGCACTGGCTCGAAGCTATAGCAAACAATTCAGAAGAAAAGATACTATATAGAGAAGGAATTTCCATGAGATGTCCTTACTGAAGGACATGCTCTACACGCCATTGCACCTGGAACATTTGCTTGTAGTGGAAAGCACTGATTGTAAATTAACCTTACAAAAAAATATAAATACAATTATGGGGGATTTATATACATAATAATAATGTGCCAGACAGCCATACCAAGTATATGTATTTGTATTTGTATTTATTTATTGTCACATGTACATAGTCAGGTGTTACAAATGGTATTTCATTACGACTAAAATGTAGTACATGACCCTGAATAGGGCACTGCAAGTCAAGGCATTGTAAACAATATTAATTAATGATAATGAACACAAAAACTATAATAAAACAAAAATTAGAAAAGAAAATTGAGAGGCGTAAACAAAAATGTCAAGAATTAAAATTAAAAGTCAAAAATTAAAATTAAAATGTTAATTTAAAATTAAGAGCTAGTCATGAGAATATAATATTAGTTGTAGCATTGTCAGAAATACACTTAAAATAAAATAAAAACGCATTAACAAATTATTTATTACTTATTTTAATTTTGATTCGCTATGTCAAATTTGTTTATTATTGTTTAATAAAATATTATTGCATTATTTAATCATTTATGTAGTCTTCAATTGTGTAATAGCTTTTATTCGTTAAGTATTTTTTTAAACTTTTAAAAAACAATTTATCATTCACTTCGTTTTTTATTTCAGAAGGTATTTTATTGTATATTTTTATTGCACGATAGTATGGGCTATTTTTATACATTTCTACCTTGGGTTTGAGGAGTTCTAGTTGAGTACTCCTTCTCAAACTCTTTTTGTGTTTAAATTCTTGTATATGCGTCCTAATAAATGTTGCTGATTCAAATATATATAGCGAAGGCAAAGTAAGAAGGTTTTCTTTAATAAAGTATGGGCGGCAACTATCTTTGGGCCCCAAATTCATGAGTATACGAATGCATTTCTTTTGCATTACGAAAATATCTCCTTTATTTGTGCTACTACCCCACAGCATGACGCCGTATTTCAGCCATGCGTAGGCGTAGGCGTAATAACTCGTAAGTGCCGCTTTGTAATTTGTGTTCGTTTTCAAAAGTGCTAATGCATAAGTAAATGAAGATAACTTAGATTTTAATGTTTCTATGTGCGTTTTCCAATTTAGATGGGAGTCGATATTTATACCTAATAAATTAAAGTTTTCAACTTCGTCAATGTTTAGCATATTAACTACAGCTTTAAGGTCCAGTTTTCTCCTTTGATGTGGCCTGAATTGGATAAGTCTAGTCTTTTTTAGGTTGATATTAAGATTGTGGTTTGACAGCCAATTTTTAATCGAATTAAAAGAATTTAAAATATTATTAATACTGTCACTATCATCCTTACACCTGAATAGTAACGATATATCGTCAGCATACATAACGCACAGAGTGTTCAAGGCTTCCGGTAGGTCATTTATATAAATAACGAATAAGATGCAACCTAAGACACTGCCTTGGGGGATAGAATAATTAATAGTTTTAGTTTTAGATTTCACTCTGTCGATTGAATTCATGTCTTTATCCCAATATTCGATTTCCACATATTGTTGTCTATTTAGTAGGTATGACTGGAACCATCTAAACACTCTTCCTCTTACACCGATGTTATGCAATTTTTGTAATAATATTTCGTGAGACACCATATCGTAGGCTTTGGACATGTCGAGTAATAATCCTACTGCCCAATTTCCCTCATTTATATAATTATATGCTTCCTGTATATATTTAATTACCGCGAGAGTTGTTGAATGATTCTTACGAAAACCGAATTGATAACTATTTAGCAACTTATATTTCTCCAGAAACTGAGTTAATCGGTTAGCTACCACTTTCTCAATTATTTTTGATATAACCGGTAGCAGCGCAATAGGCCTGTATTGAGTGACATCATCTTTTTTGCCACTTTTTTTAAATATTGGTCTAATTTTTGCTACTTTGAGCCTTGACGGGAAACACTCTTCTTCAAATGACTGATTTATCAATGACGTTATTGGCCAGGATAATTCACTGGCGCAGGTTTTAATTAGTGCAGCAGGTATTTCATCTATTCCGTAACTGAATTTGTTTGGCATAGCTTTTATTTATATTTATATATGGTCTCTAACTAGTTCATCCCAAATCGGTCATACCGGGAATCAAACTCGGGACCTTCTCATCTAACGCGCAAACCATTGGGCCACTGGGGTCATTAAAATAAATCTTAAGTAGGTACTAAGAATAGAGTTAGATTACATGGATAAATTAAGTTGCTAATAGATGGGTTGCATGTCTGTAGTAAATGTGTGCAGTCGTGAGTTTGACAGCATGCAGTCGAGACTTCAACTGCAAGCGTGGGCTACTGTCGATGTGTCTAATAGTTTGCCTGATACATTAAAATCACAGACATAAAATAAGTTGAAAGAAAAAACATACTATGTGGTAAATGAAAATGTTGATTTATCGATTGTATGGTCAATCTCTATGGATAAATACATAAAGTAGTCGGGGTAATTTATTTTTATCTTTATCATTTCATTTTTTATCTACTTAATTATACTGGTAACTTTTACTTAAATTACAACTGCAACAAATATTGTTTGTTTTTGGTATTTTATATAACAAATCTACAATTTCTTTTTGTAATCTGGTTGAGAGATTAGTTAAAAATAGAATGTATGTATAATAAAATTCCCTTTCACAGTATTTATCAATATAATCTATTTTACCACATATTGGTAATAGACGGGTAACAGAATTACTAAGAACACAATTCAACTTAGCAAAACATGGCCGCTCCGTGTTCGCGCGCTCGCGTGCTGTCCTATCTCCACAGATTAAAAACAACCATATACGTCCGATCTCTAAAAACCTCCCACCATCGAGCGTTTTGAGCCTAGCCCAACCAAAAATCCCAATTGTCACTTTTCTCCTTCACAATTGCCAATTTTTTTTTTAATCATTAAACCTAACACTCGTCCATCCTGTCAGCGTGTATGTGTACCTCATACATGTGGCCAGAGTGAACCTGCCACATGTAACGTAGAAATTTGAAATGACACAATATTCATCATACATATAGAACGGTCTCTAAGAAATGACATGAAGTAGACGTGTTTATTGTTGTATAAACAAGAGTGCCTCACATCCAGTAGGTATGTCATTATTTTGACGACTTGTTACGTAGTAACTAGTAACCTGTGATTTTGGTGGCCCAGCGGTTAGCTCTAAGGGCGTTAGATCTTCAGAACTTTTCTAAATTGGTTCTGATCTGAGTTCTAAATAGCGCCCCGGATTAATTTCATTTTAAGCACTCATAGTACAGGGAATTCCTTAGTTTAACATCAGGTACTTAGTGTGGTTGTCTGTTACTTTTTAACCGTTCTCTTTTCGCTGTATTTTTTTGTGTATGTGTTATACAATTACTCCGACATTTTGTGAACCGATTCTCATGATTATTTTTTGTTGAAAAGGGGATACTTTTAGTAGCAGCAGAGCTCCTTGTGAAAGAGTTCGTCCAAGAAAATGCTGCCACCGTCCTTATTACTGCTTTCCTGTTTTAAGGGTGCTGGTGATATTACAGGCACATGGGATTCGTCAACTTATGTCTCAGGGTGACGGGCGCAGTGACAGTGCCCCTCAGATCTTTGCAATTTAAAGCTGTGTATAGCTTACTGTCAGGCGCACGACTCGTCAGTCTCATTACTTGATATTATAAAAAAAGTTTTTTTTTTAAAGTTATACTTATTTATTATTACTCTTATTATTTAAGCTTTGAATGATATCGGCTGCTATGGCGCAGGAGCCTACGCCTGCCCACGCTTATGTGGCCTCGAAAGGGGCTTAGTCGTCATTACGAGTGGTATTCCAAATTAGCTGTCAACCCAGTTTTCATGAACGATCGTACGATTTTACCTTCACGATATTTTTTTCATGACGTCCATAATTAAACATATTCAGTGAGAATTTGTATAAAACACAAGCACAAATCACTTAATAGTTACAACGTAACAGATTCTCTTATACAAAATCGAAAACACCTACGACGAGATAGCCTACTAAATCTAACTAATGACAGCAGGCACTCACTACGAGGGAAAAGGAACCTAAGCACGCGTATAAAGAGGTGAAAATAACGTTGCCCGCCGTGTGCAGTCGTGCGGAGCCGAATGCTCTTAAAGAAAAATTGTATGAGGGCTTGTGCCGACGTCGTCGGTACACTCAACGGCAGGGACTTAAGGCGCAACCTTGAGCGAGTGACGGAGCTCTGACACTATAATTATAACGGTCTAAAACTTGGTTTTTCCTTCACAAAGCTTCAATGAAATATAGAGCAGTTTACGATAGTTATGGATTAACTGTTAATTGGTATGTGTAAAAATAGAGAATTTGTACTTTTAGGGTAACTTAATAACACGACTCGAAATACTGTTCCTATAATTATCTGTACTTAGTAGATCAATAATTAAACCACATTGTAATGTATGTTACATGTAAATACTAGCTAGTGCCCGCAACTTCGTCTGCGTAGAATAAGTATTTCGATTTTCATAGTTTTATTGGTTCTCCATACAAACTTTCATCCCCTATTTCACCTCCTTTACGATTTATTTTTTGAGTCTATGTCCTGCTCTTAGGTCCTTAGGAAAATAAATAAATAAAATAAACAATAAGAAAAGAACTTCAATTATACAATCTTCATAGTAGAGTTTGAATATATAGTACCTAATGTGTAACTGCGATGCCTAAGCTAAGTAAATGTGTACCTGTATATTAAGTATCTTTTTGCGCATGGTTCTTTATAATACAACTATAACAAACCTACTTTATATATTAGACGACTTAAAGCCACAATGTTTAATTTTACTCCACTAAAAATCCGCTAGTTGGCGTTATTTTAAAACCCATTTGGCGTTAATTTTGAATCGCGGTGTTAAGATTTTCCTCGAATGGTGACTACTTTAACTCAATTCTGTTGTGTTGAGAGAAATCTAAGAATACCGAGAGCTCAGTACCGTAAACTAGGAATTGAGTCCTAAGAAACTGCTGCCCGGATCTTCTGATATTGACGTACACTCATATAAGAAGAAAACCAATCGCCTCGCGGAACAGTTTTCAGGAGTCGAATCCCGTATTGGGAACAACTGTCCGGACCTTCCGTATATAGGGTTAAACTGTATTGGCGTCATGTAGGATGTAAAGGAATTGATCCTAAATAAACATTTTTCTTCAACTTTCTTGAAGTTTAACTGGATCGGCGTAACGACGTCACACAAACAACGGTAGAGAACCCTCCTTCTTTACACAGCTTAAAAACAGATTTTCTATCTCTATAACAAAATTCATCAAAATTGGTTCAGCAGTCTTAGACATGAAAACGTAACAGAAGACAGACAGAATTATTTTCGCATTTATAATATTAGCATGGATATATTCAAAGCTACTTTTGGAATGGACTAAAAACATTTCCGTTTCGTGATTTTTTTATCACAAATGCGTAAACAATTTTCCAGGTTCGATAACCCTTTTATGTAATTACTTACTTATACGAGGTGTAAGGTTCTTTTTTCATTACAAAACAGGTCTGGCGTGTTAAATATTCCAGTTTAAAAGTGGTAGAATTTCTTTTAATTTAAATTAAAATGTAAGATGATAAGTTTGTAAGGGAGTGTGTGTCTGTGTGAGTGTATTAAAACAAAACATTCACATAAATGATACAAAACACATATTCAGTAGAGCTCCTTGTGAAAAGGTCGCCCAGAGAGGAATTAATTGTCACCTTATCTTTATCTGCCGCTAAAAGCAATGTCAGTATTGTAGTGTTCCGGTTTTGAAGGGTAAGGGTGCTGGTGAAATTACAGGCACATGAGACGAGGGCAGTGGCGGTACCCCTCAGATCTCTTCGACTTGAAGCTTTGAGCGGTACTGCAACCGTTACGGATAGGCGTGTCGCTTATCGCCAGGCGCACGACTTGTTCGTCCCAAAATATGATATTGAATTTTTTTGAATTTGTTTGAAAAAACAAATATACGCGATTTAAATCCGGAAAAATAGTTTCATTTCCTATATAATATTGAATTTACGTCGTCATTAAAAATGTTTTAACGAACTGATTCTTAAAAACTTTGTACGTACTGAATGAGTTCTTTCACCAGTCACTCTTATGTTATTCTTATACAATCTTATACAATAGTCATGCAAATCCTCGCGGTGCATCTAACAACCGAACAATATCTCGTCCACGCTTGTAAATTACAAATTTTATGCTCAATAAAAATCTACCCACTTCACCCCCCTTTTATTCCCCTTCTATTTTGAAAAGGTGTAAAAGTTTTATGTATCATAAAATTCAGACACCTATGCTTAGATTCCAATCCGGATGATTTTATTTGATACATCCTTTTAATCTGAAATAAAAAAGTTTTATAAGACCATAAAACTGAAAGGTTTATTGGCGTTACAATTTTGTAACATAAAAAAAAATGTTGTTAAATAAGTAGAATTAAAATTCGATTGCCCCGGACTTCTGTCAAAGATCTCACTGTCCACACCGAACCGCAGGACCAGGCATGCACCAGTTTTTTCTGTTCCTATTTATTCTATAACTTATGGTATGAATAGTGTTCTTACGAGAATCAGACGCGCTTTTCATCAAAAATTTTATGCACTGCATCTGTTTATAGGATCTAAGCACACCTTTAGAAGGAAATTGGAAATAGTTATATTTGAAAATATTAGCGGAAAACCATATGTGGTTTGTGGGAAAACCACTTAAACAATTGGTTTATTTTTCTGTTTCGTGTCTATTTATTTCATTTTTTTTATGCACGCTTTTTTGTGGGTCAGGATTGTACAATTCACATCGCTTTACTCTTTATATGTTTTCTTTTTATGTTTTATTTTTTTTTCTTTTCGAGGTGTTAACTTTTGCATTAATTCAGATATTTGAAAACGAAAATCTGGACAACTGTAATTGACGTTTACTAACTTTACTTAAAAATATTCGTTGTAAATCGTTATAAAAAAATTAAATTAAATTAAAAAATAAAATAAAACTTGAAAGTTTTCACATTACCTACTGGACTTGTTCGTCCCGGCACTTGTATCATAAACAAAAAATTAAAAAAATGCCTGTCCTGTGATAAAAATGTTAATAGTCGCAGGGCGAACTAAAGACCAACTAAGAAAGAGCATTGCGACTGCGCAATAGGAATGCTGAGTTCCATGATATTAGGTAATACTTGTATTGCGTTAATCTCAATTATCTATGCACTAATCTATATAAAAAAAAAATACTGTATTTCTAATTCTATTAAAGAGCGTGTTGAAATACAATGACAGAAATGTACTCGGAGACAGTTTTTTTTTTACCAAACACAAACTTAGATAGCACAACACACACACAGATGATAATGTGTGTCATAAAAGAGGCTCGTTTGTGAACTATATATCACGCAAAAATAAACTTAAGCGCTAACATTTCTTGCGCTATTATCTACACGCAACAGCTTCAGATGGTCAATAAAATACAGTAAAACCCTCGTATAAATAGGAATAAATATTTTTACAAATATTTTCCTTGTCTACAATAGACTGGGGCGGCATTGTTGTCTCAATATATATCCTCTTAGCAAAATAGTTTCTGTACCACTCAATCTGATGAGAATTGTATATCAATAACGGTAGAAGGTTGTCATCAAATGATACGGTATCAATCGTAGACGTTTAGCTGCTCGACAGTGTTCTTCTTTAGACCTAATTAAATTGATTCTATGACACTGTTGGGAAATCATGTATATATGATGTTTACCCTGTTTTTTTATAATATTAAGTGACAAAACGAACAAGTCGTGACAGTAAGTGACACGCCATCAGTTACAGTGCCACTGTAGTACATTGTGTGTACGGTACATAAGAAATTAATAATGAGGGTCTATTAGAAGTCCAAAGCCAAAGGCTGAGGGCTTTAATAACCCGAGTTTTGTATTTTTTTAACATCCTTGATACTTACAATGTTTTTTATCACATTTGCGAGAAAATAAATACAATGTTTATTTCTTGCATTAATAAATATGGTTCACAACAAAACAATTTTTTTCGTTTTTTTTATGAACAAACGGCCAACTAGCTATTATCTATATAATACAACTCGAAAAAAGCAAACACGCATACAGCCATGATGGATTGTAAAAGAAATTGGTAAATTTTTATACAGAAAATTATTATTATTATTTTTTTAATAATAACACACACACTCAACATAGCCCCGCACTAGGGAAACCCTGTGTCGCGGGTGCCATGGACACACATATAGACAAGCACAATTTACACCCAAACTCACGAGAGAAACAAATGTAGGTCATACAAATATTTCTCCCGGCCCGGGAATCGAACCCGGGACCTCTGCGTGGCAGTCCGGCATGGTAACCGTTCGGCCACAGAGGCAGTTAAAATCAACAATAAGAAATTCTTAATAATGGGTAATCTGTTTAGATAACATTTTAAGTGAACATTTTAATTTTGAACTTAAGTAAGATCCTTGCTTAAACTTGAACCTGACCTATGTACCGAAGTATGTCGTGCTACAAATTAAAAAAACTACTTACAAACCATGGCTGTAATGGGAAGAGAAAGGGCCCGAGGATTTTATATGGGGCATTATAGTCAAGTTAGCCATCATGCTATCATACTATTTACAAGCAAATGTGATGAAAAAAGTTTTAAATTGCAAAGATCTGACAGACACTGCCATTACGCCCATCATCCTGAAACATAAAATTGACAAGCAGCTGAAATTTCGCCAGCAGAACCGAAGCGTAGTAATGCTTTCATTACTAGTAGGGTGCAGAAATAAGTATAGTGGTAGTTCTTGGCCGGGATTCTTTCTCGGGAGAACTAGTTATATATTTATCCATTATTAAGGGAATGCTACTTTTCTTCTTAAAGTGCCTCTCCACTACTGGAGGTTAGCCGTCAATATGGCACAAAATTATCTATGGTCATACGAAAGAGTTGTTCTGCACTCCCTTGTATGTAACCATGACTTTTTACGTCTTCCATCGCGTGTTTTGCCTTCATTCTTTCCCATCATATAAAGTAAGTTGAAACATATAAAGGAACCAGTCATAGGGTGTAATATAATTACATGCCTCAGGCCCAAAATCAAGGGCAAGTATCCTTCAGTTTTGTCTAGAAAATGCAATCTGGATTTTTTAATGTATGTGTACTCTGTCTTGTCATGAAAAATATATTAAAGTACTTACTAGTCTGGTTTAAATCACTTTACATATCATAGGAGGATATGGTGATGTTAAAAGTTCGCTGTTTTCCTGAAAGTCTGCAAGCGGAACAGCTGTCCGCTATTGCTACGGATAGTTTTTTTTAATATTTAAGAATCTAAAGAGATCCATCAAAAGAACATCCTGTAGTTTCGATATTCTTAGAAACAACTATTTAATTTTAACGCAAGCAATTATTGTGAGGCAGATTCTTATTTCACAGTAGACATTTTTGTGCTTCTAAATAAATATGAGTTATTGGGAATTGAATAGAAGCTGCAAAAATGTACATTTTTTATTTTGTTTCCTTGGTTCCTAAAACATTGAGAAAATTTGACATTTTTAGTAGACAAATAGGTCAAGTTGACTGTAGATGCGCATTATATTTGTTCGACCTAGCAGGATATCGTACTTGCCGAAGTACGATATCCTGCTAGGTCGACGTCATGAGGAACTTTAAGTACAAATTACTCCAGCTTATCCTGGGTAAATCTAAAACGAATTGACCTAGAAGGTGGCACTCCTGGTAGAGAATTCGGGTACAGTACCAGGCTCTTTTCAACGGCAGCCTCTAAATTCTGCTTTGCCACTATGTTGTCCGACCTCTGGTAAGAGAGGAACCCCTCAAAAAAAAGAAGAGCAGGATAACATATAAAATCCAGTCCTGTATCTTCATTGGACAAATAGTACAGGATCAAAAACACGTCATGCTTGACACTAAAGGTTTAAATTCAAGTCATGCGTATGAGACTTGTTCAAAGTGAAAAGTTGACATTGACTGTACCACATTTCAAAAAATCGTCCTCTAAATACTATAAACTAGTCAAATGACACTCAAAGATTTGGAATAGTTTGTGTTAAAAGTTAAAAATATGTTGAAAATACTTTGATGAAGTCTGATAATAAGATTTTTTTCCTGATAATAAGTTGCCGCTCTTTCTTCATCAAAGAAAAAGTGCTCAGTCTCACTTCCTTGTATATATTACAAATAAGTATTTTTGTCAAAAAACATGCTCTTATTCCCACGTTACGATAGACCACGCCCACGCCAAAGATTAGCCACCCCCACTTCAAAATTAAATTTAATTGACACTGCAATGGACCGCCATTACATTTATTTATTTTCATTTATACCGGTAAAATTATAATAAAACACCAGAGCATAAAAAGACCGAAAATAATATAGTAAATAATATACTCAAACATTATATTAAAATAATTTTTATTATTAATAAAAATTAAGAGTTTTTAAAGTAAAATGGTTTGATATATTTAATAATAAACAAAGGACAACAATAAATTAACTAAAAATATGAATACATAAAATGTAATTAATAATAAATATGATAATGGGAAGTGAATTAATTTCAATTACATTTCCTTTCAAAGTTTAACTTTAGTTTGATTTTGTTTATTGAAATTTATATTACATTTTTTGGTTAGAATAATTAAATAATTTGAATGTTTTATTATGTTGTGGTACTCTACCAGGGTTCATGTCATGGTACTGAATTTTCTAAAATGTACGCAACGTCAATCACATAATTGCAATAAATAAATGAATTATGAATTTCGAAAAAAGACTTCTGGAACAAAAGTGCTAATTAAAATTCTAAACAGAAATCATTACATACTAAAAATAAAGTGTGCATTTTGTCACACATTAGGTACATGGAGATTCACCAGATGGTCGGTTTCAGCGGTACTATCTGTCTGGAAGATCTCTTCCATGCCACTGTAAACGCGGTACGCCTGACTACATCTACGCAACTTGAATTAAATTTACAAAAGCCTCGCTAAGGAGACCAGAATTTAGAAACTTTTTTCATTCTTAATTTTGGTATTTAAATATTCAGATCCTGCGGTTTTGACTCCATTACTTGGCACAGAGATTACTCTGTAAGCGGCCGCAAACGCCGTCCCACTTCCAAGCATAATAAAACTCTTATTTAAAAACACCGGAAATACCCGTTTTAAGCGATTACAAGCGAACTTTTCCAGTTAAAATTTATAGCGGGGACGCTTAGTTATTTTTCAATTTGGGAGATCTCTGGGACAACGCTTTAAAAGTAGGTAGTTCCAACGATTACGACTGGAATGCAAAACTTGTCTGAAGTAAAAAAAGAAATACGGACATTGAACTGTTTTCGCTTGGAAATTAAATACAAATTGGCTTATGGAACGGTTTTGGAGGCTTATTTTATTGGTTGAAGCGAACTTAAGATTCGATAAGTTGAGGTATATTATATCTTCAAAGCCTTTGTTACCGGCGAAGTGGTTCTCATGATAAATCGTCAGAATTGTTGTCTCGTAGAGACGTATGGAGCTTAAAATATATACTCATTAAAATATTTCATCGGTTTAATTATTGGTTTTGAATTCTGTTTCAATAAGAGAACCAAACAGAACGATGTGAATGAAGTTTATGAATGAATGAATGCCTGAATGAATGAAATTTTCTTTATTGCACATAAAATCATAGTCAAAATACAATTCAATAGCTTAACTATAATAATAGTTGTAAATTAATGTGTAACAGGCGGCTTTATTGGTATGTAGCAATTTCATCCAGTCAACCTTAGGATAGACATTTGGGATTTGCAAAAGGGGTGCAACCAAAGAATATAATCACAAAGACACTACACAATAAGTAATAATAAAAACTTATACGTAGATATACATATAAATAATATTAATACAAAGATCGAACACTCAGAAAAAATTCCTTCGATCCGGTCGGATTCGAACTGACGTCTTCTTGCATACCGTGCCAGACGCCATACCAACTAAGCCACGGAACGAACCAACGGACCTCACGAATTTTTCTATGTGCTTGCGTCGTGTCTTTGTACTTTGTCTTTCAACGACTTTTTAGTCGTAGCGCCATCTATGAGAAATCTATTGCAGATTTATCACCCAGTTAGTACCTTTACAGCTACCAGTCCTGGCGAGAGATGTCGCTATTCACTGTATTAATTAAATTTTTATTGAATTGATATTCAATTATTTTTT
>NW_020654290.1:0-14486 GCF_003589595.1 Hyposmocoma kahamanoa
TATTTGAACTGAATGCTTCTCTAATTTGCGAAACCAAATAGCCGCCATTTTGCGGTAGGAGGAGCGCATTGCGTGAGCGGGAGTTTAAACTTTAGGAACCGTTGGTACATATAACACTTTTTTGATAATTTTGTGGATTGGATCCTTTTTGATATAGTAAAACATTTTTTCTTGCTTCTCCTCCGATGACTCACCTTAAGAAGCTAATTTACATCTAACATTGCCTGTGGTGGTACAACCTGCATTCAAAGAAAATATCTTAATATTGTAGGTCATTTGATCTCTATTATATTGCATTACATAATTTTGCGGCGCCGCTTGACGCGTGGATTTTTTTCATTTTGTGCTAGAGTTTTATATCGCAAAGCTCTGAGGGGAACCGACCCGTTACCCTGCCACATATGTTGACAAGATCCATGTGCCTGTAATTCCATCACCTCCCTTAACCTTCAAAACCGGAACGCAGTAATGCTCACTACTTGACGGCGGAAATAGGTAAGGTAAACTCTTTCACAAGGAGCTCTACTGCTGCTAACCATGGCGTAAACTGCTTAATTACTGTAATCGCTTAAGTAAATTCAACATGATCACTTTTGAAGGTCATAGGTAAGATAGGATTTATGTACTTTGGTTGTTCTTCCCTGAATTCTCAGCTGACCGAACGTCTAAAGTAATTAATTCACAGCTGTTGAATTTATCAGCTACATTTCACAAAATGGACCATTACGAATTAGTTATGTTCTCGACGCGACGTTTTTTTTTCTCTATTTCTATTATTTTCTGTCATAACCACACTGTACTCTAGACACTCTAGACAACCTATTCTTTGTCATTAGTAACGATGTTTTAAATAAGTGCGTATTTGACCTCCATCTCACTTAATGGATAGAAAAGGGGAGATGTGCCATTACGCTACTCGTATATAAGATCGCGTACCGATGTCGCCACATTTTAGCAAGTGTACAAACCAAATTTTACGTTCTATTATCTACTGTACCTACTATAAATTAACCATTTTGATTGGTTAGGGCTTAAAACATGCGAACTACATTACTTGATTTACTATTTTAACAAATTTTTACTTACAGTCACTTGCGTAAGACTTATATTGCAATGTTTCAGTATTTTTTCATCCTGGTTCGGCCATTCGCCGTCCGGTGGCGTTTGTAATAAATACCAAAAAATGCTTCTATTAGTACACGTTAGATGACGCTGCAACTTATTTTTCTTTATGGTCTCGAAAGACCTAAATGGTTGTGTCATTATTTCGAGCAAATTCTCTAAAATCGTGGAAAGACGCATAAACGTGCTCTTTTGGAGTGCAAAAATGATTGCTGCACCAAAAATATCACCCGTAGTAGTATTTCAAATCATTTGCAAGTTTTATTTCCATAAATCTTCTAATTATCTCTATTCGTTCAGATATTAATCGTTCGTTGTAGTCCAATTACTGACCACAAGATGGCAGCATGTTGAATAAAATTTCAATATAAAATCAAAACGTCCTAACTTGCAATAAATGTATTGAACTGTCAACGATATAGCGACTGGGTAACGTCTAAATTATATTGACAATCCAGAATTTGTTACATCTTTTTAAATTAGAAACTATGACCAATCATTATCAAAATTTTATAGTGTTTATCATTTTGTTTGTGTGCGTTTTGGCGACATCGGATCCGATAGTAATCGAGGCTTATGGTACTTCCATTGTTTTTTCTTCTTCCGTGGTTCGTACTATAACCTACACTATATACAATGTATTACCGGGTTTGCTACTACGATCATCTATGTTTTTATTCGCTACTACGGGTTGGTGAAGCTGTCACAGTCAAGAGGAACTTGAACCATCGACAAACGCATTTGCTATGGGAATTTAAACAAAGTCAGATATAAAAATACTGAAACCAATCTTTCGACCATCCTGCAGCTTCAATCCAACTTTCTTTTATTCTGGACTCATTGGGAAAACTTAAAAATTAAAAATGCTCTACGTTTCATTTTTGAATATAATGGAATTCCAATATCTAGGTTACACAAACAATAACACATACACATATTTACACATGCGATATACAAATTGACAATGCGATATGAAATTGACGTGAAATTGAAAAGGCTATTCGAAATAAGGCTATTATAAAACATCAATTTAACGTAAATGCTTTTTCGCTTCGACATATTAGGGACTGTACTGTAATTACAAAAAAAATCACAATAAGAAATTCAAACATATCGGTCAAAATCAATACACGATAAACATCAATAATCGTAAATGAACATCACTATGTTCCAGTCTAGAAATTTCTATAGAGACAAAAACAAAACATTGAATAATAACAGAAATAGTAATTTAAAATGTAAATAACCGGTGGTACGTACCACTTACAAATTTTTACAGGGTTTTACGCTACAAACTGGCATTTTTACGTTTTACCAGAGATCTTGTGTGTATAACGATCGCCACGCCACTGTGATGTTTGAAGTCGTGTTATCCCAATATGCGCATTTTGGGCATATCGTGGCGACACGATCCACGCCCTCATACCAAATCTCCCCCCTTTTTTCTATATCTATGCATAACTTCTACTGTATTTATTATTATGTGGTTAGAATTAATTATAAAATTATATTGATAACCCAGAAACAAAAATCATATAAGTGGTGCAATATATTCATAAATTATTTTTACAGCAATTACATTAAATACATTTCATTTTTAATATAGGTGCTCAAAAACCAGCGTCTGGGAATAGACAGCACAAATGCCACATAAAATTATGCGTGCAATAGGGTCTTTCAAATGCTAGATACTGATGTCAAACATGTATAAGTAAATTAAATAAAAAGTGTCTGTAAATAGTATATGGTAAATAGCTAGTGTCCTACAAGGCACCACATTTATGTCAATAAAGTACAGTTTTCATAGCAAATAACTAATCGACTTCTAGAAAATTAACCATAGCGATGTGAAAATTGCACCATAACAATGGTATAGGTAACGCAAACACTGACTACGGACATAAGTAGATGTAGATCAGTGGGCATGATGCCCCATATCGAATGATTTAGAGGACGCGCCTTCATATACTTCATGGTGTTTTCTATTTGTTCCTTCTTGCTGTAATCTGAAATGTGGAAAATGATGTAAATTAACGAAAACGTTTCAAATACAGAATAGAATGTGTATAACCTAATCTTTCCGTAACGCATAAGAAAACCTTGGATAAAAACTTTGGAATAATACAGTTTATTATACCAACCCTATCTCGCGTGACTTATGCATACTCGCAAGCGTCCGACCCGAGTTAACATAATCAATTATCTTTTTTTGAATGCAGATGGTGCTTCTCGCTATTGACCCTGTTTTGCTAAAACATGGTCCTTTTCATGACCAAATCAGGTAATACCCAAACGACTTCTAGTAAGTTTCGTCATAAGCATGATTACAGATCATCCCTCTAGATATTGTAGGAAAATTAGTAGTGGCACCGTTGCAGCGCCACAAACGCGCTATAGAAGCGCCGCTGCAGCGCATAATAATATAAAAGCGCCTAATTTGAAGGCGCCTTTAATATTCAAGAATCTGTCATAAATGTTTCTTCAATATAAATTAGTTTTCATGTGCTCGCGTCTTTTTTCCTGATTTTAGCTCTTGTTTAAAGTATTTACTTTTGCGTCTTTGTTCCTGTTCATGTCCCTGTACCCCGTTTTTAATACTAAATACACATAGTGCTTTGTCAACTGATTGAGTTTATTTGTGACTTATGTAATTACCAAACCTTTCTCGTCAATCCTCATTTCGTTCAAAAACATCATGATCGTTTCCAACTCCGCGTTCGTTATATGTACTATGATTGGAGGGGGGAATAAGAGAGATGCATATTGGAGCGCTATCATGCCTCGTGTAATGTATAGGTACCACTCAGCCTGCAAAAACGATTTAATTAAACAGTTGCACTATTTTTGCTAAATGTGAATAAGTTGCTTTCCAGATTATAGGTAAGGGATAGCGAGGGTTTATTTGGGTAGTGGTAACAACACACACATTTGGACATACGAACGTACGCACGCAATCCTTTGTCCGAGTCCGTTTCTGTATTCTATTTTTGTCTTCAAGAAACAATATTTATATTGAAATATACTTACATTTAAATCCCACTTCGATAGCGTAAACCAAGACATGCTCATCAGCTTTGGTACGTTAATTATCAATTCTAACATTATCTGGAATAGCACAGAATTTGTATCACTAATTCTGGCTAGACAATAATGTTATAGACCCAGACCACATAATTTCTCTCCTCTGTGGTTATAGATAGTAAGGTTGAATCGTAATAGTACTTCGATGACATATTGCTGTATATAATAGCCTCGACGACAATTTTTAATTATATATATTATTTATTTTAATATAGTATCCATTTTAATTCCATTTTTCTTCAAAATTCTTTAATACTATAGTGAAAACCATTGTAAACTCATACATTGGCAATATTCATATCATTAATAAATTTTTTAGCAATTCAATCCAAAGTTAAGTTTTCAAGAAGTACGTTTATTTTAGTCTAAATTACACCGAATAGGTAAGTTTCTACAATACGCAATGACCTTCACATGACTTCTACAAAATTACATCAAAGTTAATCTACTTACCGTATTATTACCGGATGCGTCTTTTTAGACCTGGCTATCATACTAACATACTATTCAAAAAGATTGTATATACTTACTATATTGTTATAAAGAGGTCTGATTTTATCACAACTGTCAGCCACGGTCTTATACAGTCTTATGTAGTTCCCAATATTCGTGTCTCTCTCCAAACCAGATTTCATTTGTTTAACAATAATATAAATGTAATAAGATATAAGAATAGTGGAAACAGGATAACAGTCAATGATATTACTCGTTACAATGTAAACTTCGTAAGAACCAGTAGGGTAAAAATTGCACGTTGAAGTCGTCCGGAGAAAACAATTAATGCAAATGGTACTCAGCTTCAAAATAAACATTAAATATGTATAAATAAATGTTATTACTCCAAGTACTCCATTATTAATAGTAACATGTTCCAAATTGTGGAAATCAATCAAAAAACTGAACACAGAATATCTTGTTGTCTTTAACACAATGAAATATAAAACAAATCCCACTGCATTGACCCAATACCAGACAGTTTTATACAAATTCATGAATGGATGTAACACAGCTATAATTATTATAGTAAATAAAAACATAGAATAAATTTTCAAGAACGACCGGACTTTTCCTTTGAATAAGTAAGCAAAGCCGTAATCGATACCGAAGAATACATGAATTGATAAGAAAAACGTTGTCAATGATTTTGGTGGCTTCCTCTGAACCAATCCTGGCTTACCCTTTCGTTGAAGCCTCTGTAAATATACCTTTTTCATATTTTTTTAATTTACAGTGCCTAATCGGAAATAACCCGATTAATGCGCCAACTGTTTGTTTGATAGCAAAAACTAGCTTGAACTGTATTCACAAGATCAATAAAATGCATTAACAGCAAGTAATCTGCTATGCATCGATTTCGCCTATGTATGATTGTTACGAAAATTGATAGTGAACTGCTACAATCTGGCTATATTCATGATTGAACAATAATTGATATATAAACCGTTAAAAGATTGAGATTACGGATGGATTGCAGCAAATAATTTGTACATAAATGTAAATTATTAAATCGAAAAATATGTGAGTTATTTAAGTTTGGAGCAGCTGATTATTGTAACGGAAAAATCACATCTTAAAATTTCACAGATCTTTGAACCCAGCCGTTACCAATAGGCTACGATCTGCATTAGCCAATTACAGCGGGTGGTGAGCAATCAAATCTTCAAACTTTTAGAGAACTATATTACATATTATAAGTATCACACAGATTTCATTCAACATCAACAGTTTTAATTTTTATTGTGGGCTTTGTAATCGATTTCAAAATGTTTTGCATTTTTTTGTCGAAGATCGTTTGCTTTTTTGAAAAAGGCGTAAGTCCGATTTAAATCTCTAAGGATGGCAAATCAGGGGATGAATCCGGTTTAATAAACCAGTAGGATTTCACCCCCTTTTTGTTAACCAATTTCAATAAGTATAAAATAGATGTAATCCCACAAACTTTTGATGTCGGTTTTTTATCATATATAGTGCAGCGGGATTCATATGTCTTGCGCCTCGTGGTATACAACCGGCCTATCAATAACTAAACTAATATTCGAAATATCTAAGAAAAACATCATAAATTTGTAATTACACGAACACAAATTGATGTTAGAAGTTAAAACGTATACTTAGCACATTAACTTTCAACTGAACACTTAAAAATAAATATTAAAGTGATTATGTTGTTAAGCATGTTGCCCATGTTACACAGTTAGATAACTAAATCATCGCACAATTATGTGAAAGTGGAGTCGTCTCCTATAGCACCAACAAGGTGTACAGGAATACTTAGTGAAAACATGAACAACCAAAGAGCCCTTAAGTGTGCAATTATATTCTATCAACCAAAGCATATAAAATCCTAACCCTACCATCCATATTTTGTGTAAGTGACGACACGAACAAGACGTATAACCGCTCACGCGATACATGCAGCCGTAGACGCATACCACACCTAGAGGTGCCGGTGATGATTTTATACTGATTTATCGGATATCGATGTTATAACAGGTAAAAGAACAAATATTAATTGCTATTTCGGTAACTACTCTAGCAAACCATAAAGTTTTTAATGCCTGGGTCTGTCATTTAAAAAAATAAACAACTTCAAAAATACGTCACGACAATCGTGTGTGTTATTAATTGGGCTGGTGATTTCGGTGTTTATTTATTGAATACATACCGTAAGTAGCGTTTTTTAAGTTTACCCTGAATATAAATGTTTATAAACTATACTTTAAGGAGTAATTTCATGGTAAACATTAGAACCACTCAAACGGAATATTATCATATTTATCCAAGTACACCAAAAATTTCATTAGTGCTTTTTAAGTGCAGGATTTGCGGTGTGTTACTGCATTTTATTTGAGATGTTTTTGTTGGTAGTTCGGAGGTATTTATTTAGCAATGCAGAATAATAATTTTTATTTATAAAAACTTGTATTTAAACTGAATGCTTTTCTAATTTGCGAAACCAGATAGTCGCCATTTTGCGGTAGGAGGAGCGCATCGCGTGAGCGGATAGGCTCACATCACATCGTGCTTGGCGGCAGAAACAGGTAAGGTGGCAGTGCTTCTCTAGACGAACGCTTTCACAAGGAGTTCTATTGCTACATAACTGACTTACTATATTTCATATTAAAGAGGAATTTATTGACATCTACGGTTATTTACATAATAATAACCTACTTCTAGGCTATTTATCAGCGCCACAGACCATATAAGATCAGCGCCGTCTGAACATAAGACGGAAATTTTTGCATTTTCAGAGTAACGATTGTAGTATGGAGATTAGCACCTCCTTGAGTAATTGGTCCATGATCTCAACATAAGTAAGATTATATTAGTAGCTTCATGTACATAATATATTTACTGTTTATATGTATTATCTTCCTCATTTAAACTACTTAATAATAATTGCAAATTGCAATGCAGAATAATAATTTTTATTTATAAAAACTTGTATTTAAACTGAATGCTTTTCTAATTTGCGAAACCAGATAGTCGCCATTTTGCGGTAGGAGGAGCGCATCGCGTGAGCGGGTACCTGGTGATAAGCATATATATAATAGTTGAAGCACCATTGAGTTTTAAATCGCAAAGGCACGAGAGGCTCTGCCACTGCACCCTAGCTTTAAAGACTAGTCATAAACATGGTTAAGCTGTATAATAATAATCAAGTATGAAATAGAAACGCTTGTAACTGACACAAGCAACTTTAAGTCTGTGGGTATGATTCCCCAGATAACGCGGTCTATTCGACGAATCTTTACGTACTTTATAACTTCAGCTATTTTACGTTTACTGTTGTTATCTGCAAAAAAATATTTTCGATTACCAAAAGCCAGAAACAATCCTTTGACCTTATCCGTGAGTTATTGCGCTCCGTAGTAAATGACATGAAGGGTTTATAGGTTGAGCAAAATTTGTTTTTACCCAAATCTCGTAACAATAACCCTTGTAATCGTATTAGAAATGTATTGATGTATATTTATATACCAAGTATGTCAAAATTCATCCATTTAAAACGGTACAAAGATATGGATACAAATTAATGATTGACACATTACTTTCCTGAAATATTGGCATTACTGTTTTTTGCTGTTTCTGGGCTTGTTTTTTGTTTAATTCGCAGTACGTCAACGGTAAAAACCTTGTTTGTCAGTTTTTATTTCGTAGGCGATTTCTCAATTATGTCAACATGATCCGACACCCACCTGTTTCTTTCATCCACAAGTTGTGTAGCTTAACTTTGATAGAATCCACCCTCGCTATCGTCATCTGTACGAATATAGACGGCATCATCAGTTGAGATAAACGGTGGCAAGTATAAAGCCATTCGCTTACGTACGAAAGCCATTCTGCCTGAAAATAAATTAAGATCATACGTTTGAAGACACAAATTATAAGTAAGTAATTTAGTTATTAGTTTATGAAGGTTGATTTTTAGCCTTTTTTATCTCTTGTATTAAATATAACAGAATATCAAAATAATAAAAAAGCCGTAGTAGCTTAATGCTGCGAATGTTTTAAATTAGGTTAGGTTAGGTATGGGCGCCTTCTCGGGGAGGGGTTGCGCAGGGCGCGGCCAGCCGCTGGTGGGGGCGCGGACGAGTGCAACAGGGTACCCGTACCCCCACCTACAGCGGAGAGGTGAAACACTCCGGGGGTTTAGTGTGGTCGGGCTGCTCCCCTTCAGGGTTCAGCCCAGTCCCACATAACCCCGGCTCTGCCCCCGTGGGGCCGGGGTATCTGTAAGCAGATTCCCCCGGATTGACAAAAAAAAGGTATGGGCGCCTTATGTCAAACGTGGGGGACTCAGCTCCCTATGTCGTCGGCTTTATGCTGCGCGGAGGCCCTCACCACCAGGCTGCGGCCGCTACTGCGCAGGCCGCAGAAGCTAATGGCGGTGAGGGCGATTCGGGCGTACCGGCTGGATTCGCACCCTGGGAGCTTGAGGCGTCCATCCTCGAGTAGACCTACAGGTGCCGTGCGGAAGCCAGAGCACGTGGAGAGCGCCCCACACTAGAGGAGCTGGTGGGGGTTCGGCGTGCCGCCAAGACCGCCGTCCAGGCGGGGTGCGAGGAGGCACTCCGATCGGCCAGATACGGGGAGCGCACCGTCCAGGCGCTGCTCCCTGTACTGGCCGATTGGAGGAAGAGGTGGCACGGGTCCCTCACCTACCGTCTTGTTCAGGTACTCACCGGACACGGCTGTTTCGGTGGCTACCTGCATAAGATCGCACGGAGGGAGGTGACCCCGGAGTGTCACGAGTGCGGCACTGCTATAGACTCGGCGAGGCACACCTTGCAGGTGTGCCCGACCTGGAGCCAGCAGCGCCGGGATCTCGTAGAGGTGGTGGGACGAGACCTCTCAATGCCCAGCATAGTTAGACCCATGCTGGGAAGCGAAAGGTCATGGCAGGCGATGGTCTCCTTCTACGAGGACGTGATCTCGCAGAAGGAGACGGCCGAACGGGTCCACGAAGACAGCGCCCTCTCGGACCCCATTCGCCGTCAGCGGAGAGGACGCACGAGACGGCTCTTCGCCGACCGCCTGCGTCCCATCAGCGGAGGCCATCAGGGTGCAGGGAGACCCTGCCCCTGCATTGCACAGGCCTCCGCTGCCGATAGATGCCCCAAATATTCCGGGGCATTTCCATGCAGGTCGCCCCCCATGATTAAGAGGGGGATGGTGTAGGGGTCCGCCCAAAGGCGGACCGGCACCACCGGAGTCGCGGTAGCATCTGAAAGGGACCCCGCGGCTCCGGCGCCAGGTGCGCGCAGGAACATCGTGAGGTTTTTAGTGGGTATGCTCTTGGGGACCGACATAGTCCCCAGGAGAGAGTCCCACATATCCCCGCCGTCTCCCAGCGGCGGGGAATGCGTAACGCATTTTCCTCACTGTAATAAAAAAAATTAAAAATAGTCAGGTTAGGTAGGTTTGAATCCGGGCTCCCACCACTAAGTTTTTCGGAATTAATGTGCGAAATTAAATTTGAAGTTGATGATGACGATGATTAAAATAATAAGTTTGTCCACATACTTATTACTACTACTTACATTCTTATTTATTTGAACTAAAGTGTTGTGTATGTTAATCATTAGTTTGGGAACATCGAACACAAGTTGTAATATGATCTATAACAAGTAATTAAATTAGAAGCTATTAAAGTATTCATTTAATAAGATTCTGGTTAATATTCAAAATTTGACGTTTACAAAGTTTAAAAATATAGTGAAACAAAAACTTTATCCAATAAGTTAGTTTACATCTTCTGCGTTCTATTCCCAAAGACAGGTAGTATTTCATACTGGTAGGGTATTTTTTATATACTGTTGCCACTTTTGAAATTGATTTTCTAAGTACTAATTTGCTGCCAAATACTTTATGGAGAAGAGTGTCAAGAAGCTTATCAAACACACTGACTTGGTGAATGACAAACTATAGAGCCCCAAGGTTACCTGTCGGTTTTCTGGCGAGAAAATATTTCAGCGAGCTTGCATGTGAACTAATTCCGTTATCCCCTTCCCATCTTTGGGGAACAAGTCTTACCCTTATATTGTTAACAAATATGTAAAAGGCGTATTGCTTTGATTTATTTTCGATTCGGACAGTTAGAGTGTAGAAATATAACTAGGACCTTTACAAGTTTAGAATCTGTAGATACTTTCTAGACAAATATTTTTCATTCTCAATCATTTACCATTAAGCGATACTGTCAAAATCAAAATAATCTTTATTTTATAGGTAAGCATTATTACACTTGAAATCGTCACATTGGTTAAACTCTACCGCTCATTCGTAAGGCAGATTCCCCTGAGAAGAATGAGCTAGAAACTCTACGGGTTTCTCTTTGTAAATAATATTCGTACACATTCAACATTTATAATAGTATACATTTTTTTGCTTTCAAACATCAGAGATCGAGACTACCTCCATGAGCTAAACGGGTTACTACCACGGACTTTTGTCATCCAAGTACGCAGAAGATGTATTACCTATACCTTTAGTATAAAGTTTTTGTTTCACTATAGTTTTATACCTCGTGAATGGCAAATTTTGTATACCAACCGGAATCTTATTGTTGAAGCGTAATTTCCATAAACTTATCTCTGTGGTTAAATGCAGGTGGTACAATCTCATATAACAAAGTAATCATAATACTTACAATATTGTCATATAGGGGTCGTATCTTGTCACAACAGTCAACAATAGCTCTATAAAGACTCAAAAATTTACTGACATCCATGTCTTTCTCAAAAGTTTTCCTCATATTTGTAACAGCACAGTGAATGAAGTAGTAAATTACAACTGCAGAAATGGGAATAAAATCTAAAACATTAGAAAATATGGCATACAACTCGTGGACACCAGGTTCATAATCATTACAGTTTGAAGTATTCCCATACAAACAACGGAAGAAAACTAAAGACAATTTAGAAATGAACATAGAGTAAGAATATAAAGCTATACATATTCCAAATGATTCACTTAAAGAAGACATACAATTCAAATTTTGCATCTCTGTTATAAAATTGAAAACAGAGTATTTGGAAGTTTTTAAAACTATTAAGTAAGATAGACACTGGAATGCTGTCAACCAGTACCAAAGTAAGAAGTATATTGTATTATAAGGAAATAATATTACAATAAAGGTAAATATCGACAGCAATGTAGAGTATAATCTCAGAATGTTTCTATATTTTCCAGTGAATAATCCAGTAAAACCATAGTCGATGCCAAAACAGAAGTGTAGCGATAAGAAAAACACAATCAAAGATTTTAATTGCTGTTTGGTTACATTAACGTCTTTCACACAGATTCTATTAACTTTGTACAAGGTAACCCTTGTTGTGTAATTATTATTTTGCATGTTGCAAATAATTTTTTTTAACAAATATTCAATATTTTATATCGTTTGACTTTATGACCGTCAATACAATCGACAATGAAAACTAAATACTGTTCTTACAGCTCGTACGTGGTATCCACAACACAATTTACCAGTCCATTTTTGTACACCAATCAATATAATGCATTATCTTCGAAACAAAACTATTAATCATTTCACGTTGCCATTTTAGTCCAGCATAGTAATTTTAAATATTAGTAGAGTCCCAATTACATGTTAATTATAACATATTTCTGAAATTCCTGTCGCATGCAATTATGACGTAGAAATTGAACCTTAATAACCTTTCAATTACAAATCTGTTTGTTTATGTACTCTCGCCTTGACGCTACACTGCAATCACTACCGATGCTATCTTGCTAACTTCGAAGTGCCGAGGATCATTATATTACAAAAAGAGAGCTGTGGAAAACAATGCAAATTAGACACAACAAAGCCAGACTCCCTGACGGAATCCCAGCGATTGTCCCGGGAAATTATGTAAGCTTATTACTATCGCGTGTCTAGCGAACTAGTCTCAAAAACCTGAAACCTTATGGATGTACACTCCACATCTAAGAACACTTCCATACTCTTAATACTAAGAAATATGTGTTGAACAGCCGTCTGCTTGGATATATTGAATCTAACGATTTCCTCAGTGATCGACAGTTCATCTGGACTCTGGGATGGCGCTGGAAAGCAAAACATGATGTTGATTGAGAGGGCACAACGATCCGTTCTGAAAGTAATGATGAAAAAACCCATCAAATATCCAACTACTGCTGTATACGAGGAGTGTGGGGTCCTATCGGTTCGCGGTCTCTTTCTACTCGGAGTTATGGTTCTGGTGCATCGTGAAGTGACTTCTTCTCCTAATTATTGTAAGTTACTCGAAAATAGGTTTTTTAAACGTCATCTACCAGCTATAAACTCCACCTTCGCTAGAAGATTTCAATATACAATAGAGTTAACACCTTGTACAGCGTCAAGCTCTGCTCAAATTCGGAACTTAAGCATAGGGTCAATAAGTTGCTACGCACGTTGACATACAATGAAATAGAGGACTTGCTAAAGGAGGTGCGATAGTTCACTGCCTCAATCCTTAATCCATACACGTGCACGCACGCACACACCTACCGACTCACATGCACGCACGCGCGCACACACACACGCACGCACGCACGCACCCTCGCACTTATGCACACACACATATACACACACAATGCCATAAAGACACACACTCATCCTATTTAAATGTATATATAAGGTAATTGGTATCGAATTAAAAATATAATGAATATTATACATTATACAATATATATATAATCTAATATAATAAAATAAAAATATGATAAGATAAAATAAAGTAATGTATTATATAATAATAATTTTTGATAATATGTTTGTTTGATAATGTGTTTAATAATATGTACAATTAAAAAAAAAATCTTTTTAATAATAATAAACAGTAACAATGTTTTTATCGATTACCTGCGAGACAGGCTTTGCCTAGTGCAGGAATCGTAGGAAATTCTCTGTACGCGATATACGCTACAATTGAGTTGTGTTACCTGGTTCTTTGTCGTAACTAAATTGTAATGTGCCTGCACAAGTTCATTTGTAAAATAAATTATTTTGTATTTTTGTATCTAAAATCGATCTACTGAAGAACTTGATGCATATTATTTTCTAATAATATGCATCAAGTTGTTGAAAGTTGCAAAGACTTTCCAGAGGACAGCCTGTTAAAAAGGTTTCAACGCATGAATTATTTCAACCATAATATTCAATTACTTTTAGTGGAATTACTCCACTAGTTTGTTATAGTTATTAAACAAGGATTGAACACTTAGAAATAATACACATCGATGTGGTTGGTTCCGAACCAACCCAGCAAATCGTGTCAGATGTTATGTCAACTAAAGCACCATCGCATAAGGCCATCTATGAGAAATCTGTAAAAACTTACTTCCGATAAATTATTCATTTGTACTGTTGATACGTTATGTTGTCAAGTACTTAGTCATTGGCGGTTCATTTGACATATTTCAATTTGTCATTTGTTGTCGTGTTACCATTAAGTTGATTGATTTGTAAGACATGTGAAAGCATTTTATATGTGTTTTAATCATTGACTTACAAATAAATGGACGACGGGTCTAATACAAAAACCACGAAAAAAATGT
Organism: Hyposmocoma kahamanoa; assembly: GCF_003589595.1. Classification (NCBI taxonomy): domain Eukaryota; kingdom Metazoa; phylum Arthropoda; class Insecta; order Lepidoptera; family Cosmopterigidae; genus Hyposmocoma; species Hyposmocoma kahamanoa. The sequence goes on from NW_020654290.1 coordinate 14,269, forward strand.
CCCAAGTCAACCTATTTAAACGTAGTGACATGTAAAGGAATATGAAAAAGCTAAAACGTTGAATTTAAATTGTAATGTCATCGCAGTACTGTCTAATTTTGCTTGCTTCGCTGTCAGTCGAACAAACGAAGACTAAAGCGTGAATGACGCTCTGTATACGATTTTAACGCCCTATAAGTTCGGACACTTTTTATCGCGGACCCGACGTCCATATAATT
>NW_020654291.1:0-10703 GCF_003589595.1 Hyposmocoma kahamanoa
TGTGAGTGTTCGTGGTACCGTCGTTGTTTCCGATTTCCATAACACAAGTGCTTTACTCACTTTGGGATCAGAGCAACGTACGTTGCTCTGATATTCCGGGTTAATAGGGATATATCGATACTTATCAATGTAAGTTGAACCGTTTTTTTTAAACAGAAAAATAAGTGCATTGGTCGTACTATCTTACGTGATGGAAAATGACGATGATGTGGACGACGGAGCATGATCACCTACCTATACAATTCTATTTACTATACAATTCAATCTTGCCTTGAAAAGGCCCACGTTATAAAGAAATGAGGTAATGTACTTACATATATATTTAAATGTGTACATATTGTTCTTCCATTTGGTTTGAGTTATGTAAAAGGTAAACGTAGTAATGATCCGGTTCTATATTTATAGACAACAAACTAACGGCTGCTGACACAACTTTGAAAAAGAATTTTGCTAGTAGGTAAGTACTTTTAAAAATAAGCCTGTTTATTAAAGGACTTTCGAAACAAGAAGATCGTTTATACTCCATTCAACCATTTGTTTAACTTTCGACAGCTCGAATTCTAACTAATTAGCGATGTCCTAATAGGTTTCGGATTCGATTTTTTTTATCCCAATCGATTTTACTTATGAAGAAGTATTAATCGTGAATGTAAGCGAGCGGGTTCAAAAAAGAAGATATTGTCTGATTGGGATCGTGATGTTGTGTTTGACAATTTTTGTACTCAAGAATTAATAATTAATGTTAATGAAGATTCAAGTGATGATTAGCGTTCATATGAAGAAGAATACCACGATTCATTATAATAAACAATAAAGATTTATTCTAATTACTTACAATTTATTTAATTATAATTTATTAGACAAGTACCAACATTAATCAACTTGAACAACCTTCGTTACATAATCTGTTGACTCGATAAATATCGGAGCTTAAAGAGAGCACGTCGCTTCACTAAAATTAAAATATAAAACAGTCCAGGAAGTACTGCATTTTTTGTCTATGGTTGTATGTCAATAATTACGGAACTTCGGAGGCATGCATATGTCAAAACTTAAATAAATTATTGAACAGAATATATAAAAACTTTTAAGCCCATAGACTTTTATGTTAAAATAAATTTGCAACATTGTGTTTACAGCGAAAAGCGAGAGTAGGTCACCAGAGGTGTTAAGATACTTAAGTTTATTTATAAAACACGAGTTATATTTTTATTTACCATATTATTATTCACATTGACAAATCAATTTGTTTAGGAAACATAAATGGCAGTACTTAACACTTAGGCTTGTTTTAAAAAAATAAATTTTTGAGCATTGAACAGAGCAAAGCTTACAATTTAATGTTGTAAGTTGTTACGGAGTACGACTGCCGCACATAATATAGATTTCTTCTAAGTCAGTGGTTAATAATTAGTCTACAGCTATATCTTGTTACACCTTGTTTAGTTTTAGTTAGCTGTTTTGTTATTAGGCTTTGCTCTATAAATTGTCATTATTAAATTATACGTGTGCTTGTATTATATAGCTTATTGTTTAAAGCCCACCTCTAAAATGTGAGACACACTGACAACGGGTGCGAGTCGGGCGCGTGTCGGGTCGGGAGCACGGCGGGTCTAATCCCGTGTATTTATGTATATAAAATACACACACACTAAAATATAAATACACTTAATTACACCCTCCATGCTCCCCATCCGACACGCGCCCGACCCTCACCCTTTGTCTGTGTGTTTGACGCTTAATAGCGACGTGTTTTTGTATATTATTTTATTTATGTCTCGGTTTATTACTCTACGACTATGTAGCTACGAAAAAATGACTCACGTGAGGAAGCAACTTACGTAAGCACGTTTTGGGTATTTCAGCAAATTGAAAATTCCAGGAGAGTACCACAAGTGTGGAAGCTCACCTGGAAGTAAGGTACGCAGTGCATCTGAGGATCTAAGTTATACAAAATCGTCTCCTTCCGTACAAAATGATATGCCTGATGTCAACAACACATTGTTAAGCTTTTTATTTCGATCTTATTGCCATCTAGTGACAACGCTAGGTAACTAAGTTGTTTTGTGTTGTGGTGTTATAATATCCGGTGTTATAATTTAGCAACCAATTAAATATCAGTTTCTTATTTCTAATTCAAAATTCGACTCCACCTCTGTATTTATTTATCGAAAACCTCCCGTGTGCTTTGCCTTAACACTCAATTGAATATGCCGATCAGGACGCGTTCGTACGTGTTAGGTACCGACAATTGAACAATGCTCTACTATCTCACTTCATATAGCCCATCTGGGTTCGGAAATCGGTTAAATATGCTGACCACTTAAAGAGGGTTCTGCTTTACGAATGAGCAGAAGTGTTTTATCAATTTCTTCATTTTTAGTGTATTAGTGTGTTGTTCTTTATTACCTATTGAATAAAGACATCACTGCCTTTATACAATAACGCAGTAAATATGGAACCAATAAAGCACACATTTTACTTATGTCCAACAATTTTTTGACGTAAGAAGGCGTGCGTTTTATTCACGATAAAGTTTTGCTTACTCTGCTCGTTGCTGCTTGCATAGTTCAACATTGTAATATTTCTTTCTTTTTAATACCAAGTGACTTGCACGTGCGTTCCGGTTTTGAAAGGCAAGGGTGCTGGTGAAATTACAGGCACATGGGACTTTTCAACTTAGGCTTGTGTGAGGGCTGCTGGTGCTGGTGGCGTTAAGTCCTGTTGGATGGAATGTAGTAGTAGCCTCCGCAGCCTCCATACATCTTACTTAGTAAGTTTAGTCGTTCAAAAGTTGAAAGTCCAGTTTTGTAGGTATTTATTCAGGTTTAACAATAATATTCTGATCTTTAAAATGTAAACGGTGTAAATATAACTAGTAAAAGGTTCAAAAAGATAAGAAGAGATGTGTTCGCTACCGCGATCGGGCGATGGAACGAAACAAAATCAGAATGTGAGGCAAAGAATGAACAATTCAAAATTTGAATTTAAATACGAGTGTGAGAATAAAATAAGAAATTTAAATAAAAAGGTGGGATGACGGAGATCACATCGTCACAGGCTGCTAACTGATTGACTGCATGTTTGCAGTTAATGCGTCAAGTCATAATCAACTTCATGCATCCGAGACTATTTTTCTGCATTGAGTTGATAACTAACTATTTCACGCGTTAACTGTACGCAGTCGATTTCGTCGGCTATAGAGGATGAGCTAGACATCCTCCGGTCCCTCCGGCCGCGTAGGGGTTCGGAAAGTGAGCGTGCCTTACAACTTCGCCACCAAAGGGGAGATTTGGTAGTCTGCTTAGAGTCGACTGCTCAGCGATGGCAACCGATAGTCGGGAAATAAACGAGCCAGCAGCTCCGGTACCTATCTGGAAAATAAGGAGGGTGCTGTACATGCAACCGAGACGGCTCACCTAAGGCACTAGCCTTACAGAGAACCGGATGAAGTACGTGCAAACAGGCTAATTTGGGGTTAGGACCTGACTTAAATGGTCATTCTTCTCATAAACCCCAAGGGTCGGTAAGGAGGGTCTCTATAATCAAAACTAATGTAGAGATATGGGGCTGCGTGCAGTCAATTGGTGAAGTCGTTATCAACTACATGCAGTCGTGGTTTCGGTAACAGCCTTATGTCTGTTAGCAGCCTTATGTCTCAGGGTGACGGGCGCAGTAGCAGAGCCTCTCAAATCTTTGTGATTTCAAGCTGTAAGCGGTACTGCAACTGTTATGGACAGGCTTGTCGCTTACCATCAGGCGCACGATTTGCGTGGTGTGGTGAGACGACCATTTGGTAGCATAAAAAAAATCTTAAAAGCATGGACGGCATGTGGGAGAACCCCGCATCATTTGAGACTAAATATGGTTATTTTAAATCTACCAGAACGTTCCAAGTAAATCCAATCCAAACAAACAAAATCTTCATTACCTGTTTGAAACCGGTTTATGTGGATATAAACCAGTTTAAGAGGTAATTTTGAGTAAAACCGGTTTATGTTGGAACGGTTTCGATTTCGCTTTTCAGCAAAAACCGACATCTTGAAAAGATTATTGTTTTATTGAAGGACTTTGGTTGGTTATGCGGTCTAACGAGCTCCATACTATCAGTAAAGTCGACGCGTTAAGGGTTCTTTTTGTGTGCAGACAACGGCGGTCCGTAGGGGCCACCCGCAGCTTGCCAGTTCTTGTCAACTAATTCCGTGTAAGATTATAGATCATCATTTTTATTATAAATAAAAGGATTTTTATTATAGACAAAGTACCGGAAAGACTTTAACATTACTGATGGCAACATCGAGCGCTGTGGTTTTAACCGACTTCTAAAAAGGCGGAGGTTCTCGATACTACTGTTTTTTTACGCGGTAGCATTTGTGAACCGAGTTTAATGATTCTCTTTTCGTTGGAAAGAGGGTACCTTAGTATTGGTCCCATTTAAATTTGTAGACAACATTCCACCTCTAAGGGTAGCAAAGCAGAGGATGAATCCGGTTTCGCGCACTTTTCGGTAACCGATTTCAATAAAACTAGCAAATAGATGTAATTACACGAACTTTGAGGCCGGTTTTTTTATACTAAAGTTTCTTGGCGGCGATTTCTAGAGGCAACGTTTATACGTTAAAATGTTGTGTACCCACATTTTTTTTTGTGATACTAAGACGTCTCTTGCGTCCCGTCAGACGAAAAAGTCGTGGGCCTGGTGGTCCACCGTCTATCAATAACCAGCTACAGTGCCACTTATAGCTTTTAATCGCAAAGATCTTGGGGGCACTGCCACTCTGCCGTCCACTAACTAAATCACGGCTATGTGACAAATTGTCAAATATCCGTTTTACAAAATTCTCTTTTCAAAAACATACCCTAACGATGCATAGCTGAAATATCATTAAATAACTTCAATATTCTAAAACTGGGTTACTTACACTTGCCAGCTTTTAGTTAGCGGACGGCAGCACTGTTCCCGTCACCCAGTGACACTGTTTGTACAGTTCACATTACTGCTTTGCGGCAATAATAAGTAAGGTAACAGTACTTCCCTGGACGAACTCTATCACAAAGAGCTCTATTGCTAATAAAAATTCGACAGCTTGCGGTTCATATAGCGGTCAAAATTGTAATTATTCACTAAATACATATTAATTCAATGGTGTACGAGTAATACTATGTAGTAGTTAACTACTTTATTTCAATTTGTCCGACATGACCATTGACTTATGTTCACGTGCACGTGAACAGACAATCGTGAAAAGAAAGAAAAGAACAGACAACCTGACCGGACATTTGCTAAGTGATGACAATAGACTACTCAGCAGTGCAATGACCGTTCTGAACTAGGCTGCTGAGTAGAGTATTTAACTTTATGTATACATTTAAAAATAATATTGTTTATAGTCACACACACGTAAATACCGTTTTGTATAAATAGCTTAAGTTTTGTAAATAAAACGCTCTTTGAATTCAGACATCAACGCTGTCTTATTGACAACGGAGCACTCCTGACTACAGCATCCTCTCACTGCGGCCGAGACACCTTTAGCCGTTAGCTTATCTGATCAGTCTTGTGAGTCTGTGAGACTGGCAGTGTGAAAACCATTTCCTAAAGCACCCTTATCCTCCCCCTTTTCCGTCTGTTGCCTTAGGTCGCACGGTGACAGGCAGGCCCCTACTATTTATATAAGTATATATTCCGTAGCGTATGGTTAGGGCTAGGCTGTTAGGTAGGCAACTAGGGTTGTTAGTGATAGTACAGCTTTCCCTGACCACTCATGTATAGCCAGCTAGCTACAGCTAGGTAGTTGACTGTACAACTTACAATTATATGGACGTCGGGTCCGCGCTAAAAAGTGTCCTTATAGTGCGTTAAAATCGTATACAGAGCGTCATTCGCGCTTTAGTCTTCGTTTGTTCGACTGACAGCGAAGCAAGCAAAATTAGACAGTACTGCGATGACATTACAATTTAAATTCAACGTTTTAGCTTTTTCATGTTCCTTTACATGTCACTACGTTTAAATAGGTTGACTTGGGATTTTATTTCGTGGTTTTTGTATTAGACCCGTCGTCCATTTATTTGTAAGTCAATGGACATGAGACATTTCAAACCCTCTAAGTGTCTATACAACTTCAAATGGCTTTGGTTGATTTCGCATAACAGTGAAAGTGTTGAATTAATCAGTTTGGAAAAAATATGTAGTAAAATTGAGAATATACATTGATGTGAAAACGCAATTCCTAAAAATGTTCACGATAGAAAAAAATACAAACTTACCTCGAAATATTACAAGAAAACCGCTATATTAATAGGTAATTGGCATTTACCAATGATTTTGTTATATCAACTGAACAGCTATAGTATATGGCATACCCTGCCCCTCGACCCAAGCAAAATGAACCACCGTATTAATTTTTAATTAATTAAAGGTTTCAGTGTCTTCCTGTGTATCCCTAATTATGAAATATGAAATAAATAAATCAGAGCTTGGAGTGCTTTAGATTAAGGCTATAATCAAATATTTTATACGGTGTCAGCTATAACGAATAGAAATTCACTGAAACGAAAGTTAGTACCGGTTTTCGCTTATTTGATCGTCTAGTAAAAATCTGCTGAGTTTGATGGCTCGCAAAACACCGAGACGGTCGTAAAATATTACACTTGCTTGCTTTATTCTTATCGACATTTCAGTCAAATATACAGAATGTTGTATTGTAAAATATTAATATTAAATTTATATAAGATAACCGACTAAATGTGAAAACAAGTATATATTTTTTATAATTATTAATACAAAGATCGAACACTCAGAATTAGAATTGAATATCAATTCAATAAAAATTTAATTATATATTTTTTATTTAGTTCAGGTCACATGACCCATATAATAAATACGGACTACCGTACATACAATATTATAAAACACAGTTTCTAACTAATCTATACGAATTGCACTGGACGGCGACGTGTGGCGTAATCTGGTGTCAGGTTACCGGCCGCGCAATAACCGATATAATTAGGACATACAGGAGCATCTAGGATATACAGGAGGTAGAGCAGCGTCGTCTGTATGGCAGACGCAGCAGGAAGTTCGGTCCAGTCGGTGCTGTTCCATACTGGTTACGGCTGGTTGGCTCTTTCTCTTCTCCACCTTTGTAAAGCCATTTCGCACCGATCCTTCATAGACACATATTTTATGACACAAAGTCAAAGTTATCATTAAAATAATTTATTCTATAGGTAAAATAAATTTACCTTAAAAACGTCATTTTTTAAGCTACTGCTCGTTCATTGTGCTGACTTTCCTGAGAAGAACCAGCAAGAAACTCCAGGGAGTGCTCTTTCCAAATAAACTTAAATACTATGGAAGACACTTTGAATCAAATTTGTGTGGAGTCTTTTCCGTTAAAATACTTTTAATGTAATTTTTAAACTTAGGAAATAAATTTTCAATACTCAATACTCAATATATTTATTGCATTCATATGGTATACATGTTTTAAATTTAAAATAATGCTACACATATGAGCCCTTTATTAGGGATAACAATAATAGCAGAGATAGGCCGAGGTTTCAATTATTAATTAAAATTGTTATTTATCAAATAATAATATAAAATAAAAAAATATGTCATATAATAATATAGAAATACGTCATATTATGAGTTTAATTATATCACTTGAAAGTTTGAATTTAATTAGATTACAATAGCATAACTTTATAATATATAATTAACATTTATTTATTATTCAAATTTATTATTTTTATTTGTCATCAAATTTAATTTTAATATAATTATGCTCTGGAATCTTAATGTAAAAACGTATACATACCCCATAAAAGAATCGTTTGATTAAACGAAATCGTGGTACCATGATTCTGAGATTAGTTCTAAGGTAAGTATCTAAAACTCGTTTTCTTGAGTTGGAACGTGCGCAACGCAATTTGCTTAAAATAATGTAAGTAATATATAATAATAAATAATGCTAGAAGACATCGGTTCGAATCCGGTCGGATCGAAGGAATTTTTTCTGAGTGTTCGATCTTTCTATTAATAATTATAACGAACTAGTGGAGTGTAATTTTACATAAAAATAAATTGAATATCAATAAAAATTGAAATACAATGAATAGTGACATATCTAGCCAGGGCTGGTAGTTGTAAAGGGTATCTTACCGAGTGACGAAATACTTAAGATTTCTCATAGATGGCGCTACAGCTAAAAAGTCGTTGAAAACAAATACAAAGACACGATTTATTCTAATTTAATATTTGTAGAACATTTTATACATTCTGTAGCAAATTATATAAAATTGTAGGCTCCTGCACATTTATTCGCAAAGCATATATGTACTATCACAAAATTTTAACTTTTCTATTGTCAGTTCAACAATTATCATATTGAAAGTTTATCACAGTAGCGAATTTTCGCATTTTATAAACTTCAGGTATTATCAGACAGATTGACTTTAAATTTAAACAAGGAAAGTTAGAATTGCATTTCATCTTTATTAATAATAAAATATTTTGTTAAAATCAAATTACGTATTCATCGTGTTTTAAGACTTTAAAAAAATATATAGTTTCGCAAAATAAATAGTTTCTTCTATAACTTTCTGCGATACTGTGTACAGTTTGTTAACTAATGAGTCGAACGTAAAAGTATTAATCTATACATAATCTATAGACTATGACAGTTTTATTCAAAATTAAAAAGTCGTCCAACCACAATTGTATATCTATCTATTATACAACACAGAAAACTTATATAAATTTGACCTTACTTAACCCGTCTAGACAATAACTTAATCTAATTGATCCGTTCAGGTAATAATTTATTACTTTTTGTTAATCGTTCATCGATAATTTTTTTTTCTGACGCCACATCTTCTCTTAACATTTTGCATTGAACTGTACCAAAGTTGCAATTATGAGAAAAAAAACTGATATCGTCTAGAAAAGTTACAAAACTGCTAATGAAAGCAAAACACGTACAGAGAGTATATATGTATAAATATGCATTGCGAATAATAGTACAGGAGCCTAAAATTGAAAACTGCCATTGAAAACAAAACAAAAACTGTCTCTGTGGCCGAACGGTTACCATGCCGGACTGCCACGCAGAGGTCCCAGGTTCGATTCCCGGGTCGGGAGAAATATTTGCCTACATTTATTTCTCTCGTGAGTTTGGGTGTAATTTCTGGTTGTCTATGTGTGTATCCATGGCACCCGTGACACAGGGTTTCCCTAGTGCGGGGCTATGTTGAGTATGTGCGTTATTTATTTATTTAATTTTGTATAATTTTGTTTAAATTATAGAATGTATTATATGTTCTAAAAACATTTAAAATGCGAATACATCCAACAAACATAGAAAAATTCGTAGGGACCGCTGGTTCGCTCCGTGGCTTAGTTGGTATAGCGTCTGCCACGGTCTGTTCGAATCCGACGGATCGAAGAAATTTTTTCTGAGTGTTCGATCTTTGTATTAATAATTATAATGTAAGTACCTATTTAAAAAAAAGGTTTTCCACTAGCAGCTAGTTTATCCACTCTAACGAAACTACATCACTCAAACTATACTCAGACAACATAGGTCTCTAAAACATTATCAAAATATTTCGAAGAGGAGAAGGAAAGACATTGTGGTACATGTACCTAAAGTAAATACAACATTTGTAAACAGATAATTCAACAAGCAGCCCATTTGTATAATTTAATAAATAAGGAATTACAAATATACGCTTATATTAAAATGCTACAGTCCAAATCGTATAAGGAAACCGGAGATCTAATAAAACACTTGCTTTAAAAACACTACTCTCTTCGTCTAAGGCAACAGCAAGGGCAACAGGTTAAAACACATACCTACACACGCACACGCACACACACACACACTGACGCACACGCAAACGCCCACGTTTACCTTTTAAGATTCAAATTAAATTTTAAATTAAGAATATATAGTTTGTTTTGAGATTTTTTTGGAAATGTAAAAATTAAAACTGAAATTAAATAGGTACTGAATTATAAAAATGTAAAATGTGCATGAAAGAACGGTGCCTGCTGACACAGGCTTGATATGATTAATAGGAGGTACCATCCTCTGTTAATGTAATGGTAATTGTATTACTGAAATAAACATTTTATTTTATTTATTATTTAGTATTATGGATATCGTCTTTCTTATTGAAATTATGATTATTTTTACGGACGTACAAAATATTTGAGTAAATGTATTGTGATGCTTCAGTCATGACACCAGTTTCCTTAAACTTTTTTCTGAGAGAAACCAGAGATCCTAAACGGTACATAAAACGCATTATTCGTTTTTGCAACACAAAAACAAATTTCTTATCTGTGAAAATATTATTATTGCTTCATATTAACATCGAATTCGATGTTATTATTGCATTAAAATTTCGAACATCTCTGAAAAACAAAACAATTTGATTTGACCTCAATTCTAATATCAGTCGAGATGAAGTTTTATTCGAAATCAAATGTTAAACAAACAGTTTTGACAATTTTACACGTTACTTGATATCTAACGATATGATAGTTGGGGCCGATTCTAGTTTGTCTATGAATTAAAAATAAAAACTACGGCTGTGTGACACGAATGAGAAAAGTTTTTATTTGCCGCCACTTCGCCAGTCGTAACATGCGGTTCCTGAACACGTCACAGAGAGCTTACAATATGTGTGTAGAT
>NW_020654292.1:0-123 GCF_003589595.1 Hyposmocoma kahamanoa
GAAGTTATAACAGGAAAAAGAACTAATACTAATTGCTATTTCGGTAACTACTCTAGCAAACCATAAAGTTTTTAATGCCTGGGTCTGTCATTTAAAAAAATAAACAACTTCAAAAATACGTCA
>NW_020654292.1:223-16596 GCF_003589595.1 Hyposmocoma kahamanoa
GTAAGTTGCGTTTTTTAAGTTTACCCTGAATATAAATGTTTATAAACAATACTTTAAGGAGTAAATTCATGGTAAACATTAGAACCACTCAAACGGAATATTATCATATTTACCCAAGTACACCAAAAATTTCATTAGTGCTTTTTAAGTGCAGGATTTGCGGTGTATTACTGCATTTTATTTGAGATGTTTTTGTTGTAGTACGGAGGGTATTTATTTAGCAATGCAGAATAATATTTTTTTTTTAACTTGTATTTAAACTGAATCCTTTTCTAATTTGCGAAACCAAATAGCCGCCATTTTGCGATAGGATGAGCGCATCGCGTGAGCGGCTAAACTCTCTTCTGAGAGGAGAGTCACGTTCAGCAGTGGAACAAAATATTAGTTGATATAATAGCAAGTATATTCTTCCGTAAAAGGTGCTAAATCTTTTTTCTAACAAAAGATTAGCGATCTTTGGAAAGTTCCGCTATAATCTGTAATATACAGCAAGACTGGATGTTTGTTTTTATTACTCACTTACACGATGCTTATAGGGTAACGGTATATTATAGATATTTGCGAAAATATAGTGTGCGATGATATAAACTTTTTGCGGTCGAAGCCCCGGGTCCGTGATGGCCTCTAGTGAAATTCCTCGTTAAGAAGTTTTCAGATGATCACATTGAAGCCTTCATTAGAGCGATGCCACACGGGTGCTGCCGGTACATTGCGTGACGACGAAATCATAGCTTTGAGATTCCGACGGCAAAGCTATGATTTCAACGCACTGAGTGCCACACGAGTAATGAGATGTGGAAACGTAACATCGCTAACTTACGCAACGCAGCAACCCTCTCCGCTTTATCTCCTGGCCCCTTTACCTCGTGTGTGGCATGTAGTTCCAATTTATAGGTTACCTATTACAAGCTCGAAACATGATTTACAAAATTTTCTTTCTCCGAAAACTTTTCGATTTTTATTATATAGATTTTGTTTCGTTTTTCCGAAAATACGTTACAATTATTTACATTACACCATTTCATGTTTCACTATTTTGACATATTGACGAGTTATCTGGTCCCCAAATATCATTTTCCCAACATTCCGTTTGACTATTTTTCCGAATGAATTTTTTTTTGTAAAAAACTTGATATCCGTAATACATTTTTTTATGTGAGTTCTAATTACCAATACTAAATGTATGAAAAGCTGTCGCACAATAAACCCACAAGAGAGGGTCGAACCAGCTTGGAAATGCAAACAAACTCAGTATATACTTAGAATTCCTGTTTACGTCTATAATAATAATAGTATAACAAACATGGTTGGACCAAAGAAACTTCTCTCGAAATAATACATATCAGTAATAATTATTGTAACTTTTTCAGATAAACGATACTTCTGCTGTAAGACATTTGTGTGTTACAAATTTATACCAAAAAAACTGTCATCGCAATAATGAAAAAAAGTCGAACTGTGTTCGGAAGAATGAAATTCGGAAGGATGAAATTCGTGTTTGTGATAGGTTACCGGCTGGCGGTTATTTCCGCCAAAGAAAAAGGTGAAACACTGGTAGGAAATTTGTATATTTTTATTTAACGCCATGTAAATGTTTTAGTATACAAAACCACAAACGATTTCAATAAAATAGAGAAGTCGAAAGAGTCAGTAGGGTAAGCTGTTATTGTTCTATACTAGAGAAAGTTTACAAGAAAAATAACTCTGAAGTTACACGTAGCCGGGAACGGAGCAAACTTAATTTATTTTAGAAGCAGACCGCCCCAGCACTTTGTGAATTAACCGTTTATTTTGTTAAGCGTCGTAGATACCAAGTTTTTTCTTACACCCTGTTTCGCTGTAATTGCGAAATGGTACAGTTTTTTTTTATCAACCGATAAAAAAAGCTTTTAGTTTATCGCGTTTTTAACAGAACGAACAAGAATATTGATGTGAAACAATTACGACTTATGAAAAAAAGTTCCTCAAAAATTCTCTGTGTTTTGTTACATCCATTTACCAAGTTTTATAAAAATCCTTAGAGGTTTTATATTTTCTACAAATTTCAATTGAGACCCTCTTCCTTTTTTGAAGTCGATAATAAGACAGAACAAGAAGTTAATAATAAGACAACGTCGCTAACGTAACCGTTGGATGCAAGCGCGTAGGACAGATCGTAGTGGGATTCTTTGGGGGAGGCCCATTCAGCAGTGAACGTCTTTCGGCAGATGTGATAAGATTGTTAATGCGGCACAATTCGTACCTTTCCTAACTAATTGTTCTAATTAAGACAATATACTTTCGTACACTTCATCTTGAACTGTGACTCGTTTCAATTTCGTTCTAACAATGAATTGTAGGTACGTGTAAAAAAGGTACACGATACGAGGTACGATTAGTGGAAAATGTTTGCTTTTGAAAGCCGGGTAAGATCATACGTCTTACTCAGTTAAGATATAAACGTCAGATACAGCAGTTAGTGAGGAGTGGGAGGAATAGAGGTCAATATTTAGCTCACGCTGTTAGACCTTCTATTTTGATTTCGCTGTCCGATAGTTCAGAACGCAGCAACAGTATTTATGTGTAACTTATTACATTTAACCCGTTAAACGCTATTTAAATAGTACCGCACATTAAAATGTTACAACTTTTAAGAAAAAAAACTTATTTATTCGTTATCACTTCGTAGATAGGTCTACAACTCACAATTTACAATTATCTGCACTAATTACTTAATTTAATAATCCACTTATTATATTTGATTTATCTCGGACGAGCGGATCGCAAGACTGTTGGCCACACCATTATTCTTTTCTCATCTACCCCAACTTCTTTTCCCTCCAATGGATACTGGCTTTGGATTGGTCAGTATAACGACCAACCAAAATCGAGCTTCAGTGGCGCCCCAAGTATCAATGAGTGAACAAAAACACTGCATAATAACACAAATAGTAACAACCTTGATAGCCTAACGGTTTGCACTGTAAGCACTGGATGAGAAGTTCCCGGGTTCGATACCGGTAGAATCAATTTAACAAATTAACTTTTCTAAATGGTTCTGGTCTTGGTATTCTATTGTAAGACCTGGTTTGAAACTAGGGAACTCTCTGTACATACTCCCCATGAGTATCAGAGCAACAGAATCCCAGAGCAGAACCAATTTACAAAAGTACATTTCCCAAATTGATTCTACTGGGAATCGAACCTGGGACCAAGAACGATGGAATTTATTCCGGAGCATAACTCAGAACGCCCAGACCAAAATAACTTTCGAAAAGTTCACATTTAGTTTTATACTTGATTGAGCTGATTTTTTACGGTTTTTAAAAAAATTCTCGAATAACTCGAGAAATCGGGTACGAGAATTCTCGAAACTCAAGAAAAAAAAGTCAGGCACCCTAGCTCGTAATAAATGAAATTATATAAAATTCAACATTTACGTATAAAATTTATTTATAAATAATAAAGGCTACTCGATTATACATGTGTTCAAGTAGTTTTCACTAGCAGCTACATATGATGCATTTTGGTAAATTTCCAGTAGAAGTTGAATATGGTGTTTTTTTGCGCCTTTCAATTGTTGCAAGCAAAATTAGGCAGTACTGCAATGACATTATAATTCAATGTTTTAGCTTTTTATATTCCTTTACATGTCACTACGTTTAAATAGGTTGACTTGGGACATTTTCTTCGTGGTTTTTGTATTAGACCCGTCGTCCATTTATTTGTAAGTCAATAGTTTTAGAGACAAAATGTCAATAAAACTTACTTTTCAAAAATACAACGGTGCTCATCCTAGGTACCATCATTAAGACAAGACAATCTTAAATATGCGTGTGTAGCGTCCACAAGTGAGTGCATATAAATCATTGAATTTTGTCAATACGTTGTTGATACTTCTCTATAGACAAACAGCTAGCGACAAGCACACAGAAAGTACTTGGAAATCGCATTGCTCTAGTTTTTGTTTGTGAACGGGTTAAGCAGAAGCCAGTAATTTGATTTTAAATTCCGGACGCCCATGTAACGTCTATGGTCTCGAAAAGAGGGTCTCAGGACGGTTTCAGCACCTTCGAGACCATTGACGTTGCAATACATCCGCAACGTCCAGGTAAATGATTTGTTTTTTACATTAAGTTCCGAATTTAAATATCGAGTTCTTAGGTTTTCGCGTTTGTACACACAGGAAATGAAACTATGTTTCCGGATTTAACTTAATTTTTTTCAAACAAAACAGTCAACCGTGACCATGGGACCTGTAAAGGGCCCGAAACGTCGGTTTGTTTGAAAAAACAAATATACGCGATTTAAACCCGGAAAAATAGATTCATTTCCTTTCCGAATTTAAAATCAAGAAACTATGAAATATGATACAGCTATGAAAAAGCAATACATTGCACATTGAAGTGAATACCGTCACTAAGATAAATTTTCTAGGAACGGAAATTAAAGTTTCAGAAAATACGAGTAAATTTACATTTACGAGTAAAGTGAAATTTTCGTTTTATGACAATATTAGTTTTAACATGCGACATAGTTGACTATTCGCGTGTAAAGCTACCTGAGAACGAGGTTTACATAGAGGATGTATTCGAAGAAACTGATTATAGACAATAAAGTATCATAAAACTACACGTGAATATGTGTACGATGTGGAAAAAAAAACAATTGTTCATTTTTGATTTAGCTCATTCTGTATTTTCATAGTGTAACAAGAGAGCATTGTCGCGTGTAAGATGATTTAGTGACAAGGATATAAAAGGAAATGCTTCGATGGTTTTGTCATATGGAAAGGGTGGATGTTATTAGAATAACAACACAAATTTATAGAGCGAACGTGAAGTTAAATGTGGAGAAAGGTCGACCTTAGTATATATATTTCAACCACATAAAAATGTCCTTAAAAAAGTCATGGGGGTGACCGGCGGTCTCAAAGTCATTTATCGTAAACAAGCTTTCATCGCAAATAATACATTTTTGTACTACCGATGCCCTATTGTTATGATAATTCATAAGTTTGCGACTGAGTGTGGCATTTAATATTTTCAAAAATGTCTGACTATTCGTCACATTTTTTATTAAAGTAAATGGACTTGCTGTGGACCACTACCTAGCTCTCGAACAAAGATAGAATCTACGATGCAACGAGCTCACCCAGAAGATGCCTGTTCAGTTGTACCTCAAAAATACTCGAATTGTATACTCTCGGAAACACAATCGCAGGCAGGGAATTCCAGTCCTGGGCTCCAGCTCCTTGTGAAAGAGTTCGTCCACGGAAGTACTGCCACCTTACTTATTTCTGCCGCCAAGCAGTAATGCGAGCATTACTATGTTCGGTAATCGGGTAATCTTTACACTTAGGGCGCGTTTCCACTATGTCGTCACGTTTTCTCGTTGTTGGACGACTGTCATGTCTAGCCTGTTCCCATATCACGACTTTATGTCGTGGACGATATTTTATCGTTGAACGACTGTCGTAACTAGCTATTCCCACTGATCGTGACGACAATTTATCGTTTCACGACAGTCTCCTTGCCCATCTCTGGTTACGACCCAACGCTACTGCAAAGCGAGCAGAGGGCGCGGGGTATAAGAGGGGAGGGCAGGGAGCAGAGTACGTGCGGACAGGGATAAATAAAACGTGACGACAATAGGAGCTGCGACAATATGTCGTCACGTTTTTATCGTGACGTTTTTTTATCGTTCGACGACTCGTTCTAGCTGT
Source organism: Hyposmocoma kahamanoa (assembly GCF_003589595.1). NCBI lineage: Eukaryota > Metazoa > Arthropoda > Insecta > Lepidoptera > Cosmopterigidae > Hyposmocoma > Hyposmocoma kahamanoa. The sequence continues at coordinate 5,928 of NW_020654292.1, forward strand.
TCCCACTGTGACGACAGTTTGTCGTTGTAATGATAAATCGTGAACGACAGTTAATCGTGTCGTACTCTATGTAAACAACTTCATTTAAATATTCAAGCTACGACATTGTAAACTGCACGACAATCTGTTATCACGACATAGTGGGAACGCGCCCACGTGTAAAGATTAGGTTTGTTTAACACTTTCCTCCACATTTATGTGCTCAGAACCAAAAGGTCAACGAAGTCTGCTTGTGAGGGGTCAGGCACCTTGTGTCAATGCATGTATATTAGAAAGAGGAGTGGTGGTCCCAATTTTGTCAACTTTAAAGAGAGACGGGCGTGACATAATTATATAAATATTAATTGTGTTACAATGTATATCACCGAGTTTGGCACATATTACCGAGTTTAACAAAGACACAGTTTCAAAAGCCAAACTTCAGTGACATGTTCAAGTCAAAGAGAAAGAAGGACATTTAAACATTACTCAGAAAATTCGCATCAAGTTTCTCAGATTTGTATTTTCTATTGGTATGCGAACTTCTTCGTGTCACAAAATTGCTTTTTCCGCGAAACCCCGACGCAAACGTTGCGTGACTGTGATTGGATATATTTCACGGTAGAAGAAACGATTTTTGCGATGTGTACATTCTGCGAACATGTCTTTGAAGCTTTTGTCATCAAATGAATTTGCCATCGATTCCACTCGTAAGCAGCTTTTGATCGCCCTTTCAAGACTGTAATGGAATCTCGAATTAGCACTTGTTCTGAAATTAAATTTCAACAAACCGTTGAGATAAAACGATATTAAGTTACAGTAATAACGTACTTTGATTGGTTGTGCGTACGCAGGCCTAATATAGACAGATGACGAGATTAAAAAAAATTACAAATCATCTTCAACCCATTAAGCGTTCTACTGCAGGTCACGGGTTTCCTCTGAAGACGGGGTTTTGGATCACAGTACGTTACGTTCTAGCGTAATGCGAGTTGGGGAGATTGACGTACATAGTAGCTATCACAGCTTCTATTAAAAGACGGGACAAACAAGCCGTGCACCTGGTGGTAAGTGACACGCCTGTTCATAATAGTTGCAGTGCCACTCAGGGCTTTAAATCATAAAGATCTGAGGGGCACTGCCACTGCGCCCTGAGACGTAAGTTGAGAAGTCCCAAGTGCCTATAATTTCTCCAGCACCCTCATCCTTCAAAACCGAAACGCAGTAATGCTCACACTACTGCTTCTTGGCAGAAATAGTAGCCTAAAATTGCCTTTTCCTATTTCAAACATGGTCTAAATATCGCCGATCACTTTTTTAGTGGCCGTGCGAACTCTCGAAGTAGCCTAAATGGCGAAGAATCGCCTAATCTGGCAACACTGCTAAGAATCTGAATCAATCTTGGTGTAATAAAGTCACATCTGGAGAATTACGATTTTTAGACATCTTACAAAAGAAATTAGTAGATCACTTTGCATAGGGTATTACAAAGGAAACACACCACTATACTTGTAAGCACTGTTAATTGACACTCCGGTCAAAACTTACATGGTATTTTTTTTTTGTGACATGATATTTTGCAGTTGGCCGCTGATGGCCTTTACTGCGCCACCGGAGAAAAAGGGCGAGCTGAAGGCTCATAACCCCCAAAATAAACTTAAAGCTAAGTAGCGGGCCTGAGGGCGCCCAAGTGGGCACGGACCTCGGCTCAGGGCGCTACTGGAGACTTCCGCCAGAAGGGCGTGCTGTTGGAGAGAATCTACCAGTGTACGTGCTAAAATGAGGGGCTCTACGACCTCGCCGACGAGGACGGTTGGTGCGTGCGGGACGGGACTGACTAGTAATCTGGTTGGCCTTCAAAGTGGCGAGAGTGATAGGGTCGTCAGGGTCGTTGAGGACTTCCCTTGGCCGACGGGTCCTACGTACGCGGTGGGGTTGTTCCCTGAGGGGGTCGTAAGAGGATGCAGCCACCACGAGATGGTTGGGGTGGTGAGGAGCAGAGTCGAAGTATTTCCTCAATGCCTGTTTCATGAATTGGGCTATTGTGGGGAGCCGTAAATCTACGTGGAGGTTAGCGTTGCGCAGGTACCACGGGGCACCCTTCGCGTTGCGCATGAATCTATTTTGGAGAGCCTGCAGGCGGTGTATTAGCGCGGAATTTGCCTGAGCGAATGCGACGCTGGCGTACGTCATGATTGGGCGGATGCAGGTCGTGTATAATCTCACCTTATTGCGAAGGGAGAGTTTGCTATGCTTGTTGAGAAGGGGATGGAGCCGGCTCATAACAAAGAGGGCGCGATCGCGGACGGATTTTCACGTGTGCTTTGAATGACAGCTTCCTATCGAGCGTAATTCCTAAGTATTTGACCGTGTTCACCCAAGGGATTACGCGGTCGAAGAGCGAGATCGAGGTGAGGTTTTGTACCCTACGACTGGATAGGTGACTTCGCGTGAAGAATACCGCCGCGCTTTTGTCGGGATTGACTTCGATTCTCCATCTGCAAAACCACTCGCCTAGGCGTGTGGATTGTGGGTGTAGATTGAAGAGCCGCGGAAGCTAACTTGGAGCTGCGCGCCGAATAATAGAGCGCAGTGTCGTCGGCAAAGAGGGCGAGATTTACTGCCTGATACTTCGGGATATCGCAAGTGTACAGGGAGAATAGGAGGGGACTTACATAGTATAAAAATCGAATGTCTTTTATACATCTCATGTGAACATTTTGATAGCGTGTTTCAGGATACCAGTAATGCCATCCAGTGTCGAAGCGCGGTACTAAAGTGCTGCAACACACTTTTTTATATTTAAATATTTAAATAGGAATTGTCTAATTTCACACATACATAATTTTGTTTCATATACTTCGTATTATTTTTATAATTCATGTAATATTAGTATTTTATGCAATCGTATATTTTATTAATAACCAGTGACAACAAACGCATTCTTTTTTTTTATAAATTTCGACCCATTTTTAGGGTAGGGGAAGGTTTCACCATACAGCCTCTCCAAATATTTAGACGAATGCCAAACATATGCTACAAAACAAAAACGCAAAGAGAGAATAGAACTGGCCAATTACCGCATGTATTTTAACCAATTTTTTTTTTAAATAAGGACTTACGGCCTGGTTGCAAGACTTTTAAACCAATTTAACCAATCCGGAGGCAGTATAGCGTTTGAGTAGCGTCCTAAATTAATTAATAGCAAAAAGACGTTCTTTTTTTGAAACTCATTGTAGCTCTGTGTACAGAACTATAATGACATTTTTCCAGTGGCGAGTACCATAGACAATAGAATTTTGATTCAGAACTAAAAAGAGGGCCTTGATGATATAGTTTACGAAATTATAATTGAGATATAAAAAAGTACAGGAGTAGAGACAAGCACTTTTGAATTATGCTAAAAATAGGAATTATAGTGTTTTTGTTTACGTTTATTTTTATCGAATTGTTCTGAACAACAAAAGGCTAAAGTATCACTTGACTTTTCAACGACCCTGATAGGGTTCAACGATTTATTGGCCGTGTTTTCAGTTCAATGAACATAATAAAGAGATATATATTTTATAAATAAGTTTATCTATGGTGTATATCGAAGGTTTCGAGATAAAACCCAATAAATGTATGGATTTGCAAATGAAACTCATATACTATAGTTTGTCATTTTACATTTTAATTAAACATCATTATTTATATCTAATTTGTATTACTCTCATAAATCTGTTTGTTTTTTAGATTCCACCATGGAAAATTTGACTCCAATCAACGCACTCTTGGATAATAAGTTTGAATGTCATATATATGGAGACGGATGGAAGATGGAACCTCAGCTTGAATTTAAATTGAATTCAGCTTGAATTTAACTGCCTCTGTGGCCGAACGGTTGCCATGGCGGACTGCCAAGCAGAGGTCCCAGGTTCGGTTCCCGGGCCGGGAGAAATATTTGTATAGTCTACATTTATTTCTCTCGTGAGTTTGGGTGTAATTTGTGGTTGCCTATGTGTGTGTCCATGGCACCCGCAACACAGGGTTTCCCTGGGTTATGTTGAGTGTGTGCGTTAAAATTATAATAAAAAAATTGCCGTGCTAATACGATTTATTTTTCTCGCATAGAGCGTCTCCCTGACGCTATGAAAGCACTGGCTTCATTTCAGAATTATTTTTTTTACAAATTAAAACTATTTCATAAATGCATATCTACAGTATGCGTGTTCTAAATAGTTCAGTTGATATATAAAAATAATCATTAGTATATCGCACTGCTATTACAACAGTGTTGTAACTCAAAATATGTGAATTTCAAGATTCTACCATTACTGAACGTAAAATTTGATTCTCTGCATGTCAATAAAACCGTCGTTAGAATATTGTAAGAAACAATTAAAATATATCTTTTTAATTCAAAATGAGACACACTTTATTTGAGCTAGTTTTGGCCAAAGCAGCACTTATTAAAATGGAAGTATGAAATTATTGTTCCCCTTTTAGTCTCAAATGTATTTGCAAGTAGGAAATTGTTTAGATGTCTATAATAAAGTATAACCTATACATAATGTTTAATGATCTTTCACGGGAAGTGAGTAATTCGTTTTTCATTGATTCTCGGAAAATACACTTTTTGAGTTAATACACTATTATGTTAACAGAGCGATATGTGAAGTACTTATTGAATATAGCGGTTTTCGTGTAAAATTTCGAAGTAAGTTAGTGTATTTGTTCTATCGGGAAAATTTTGAGGAATCGTGTTTTGCACCGTATAGTCATTAGTGTATATCATCAACTTTACTATGTATTTTTTCCAAATTGATTGATTCAATGCTTTCACTGTGCGGAATTAAACAAAGCCTTTTGAGTTTGTACAGGACTTTTAAATAATTCTATAATGTTTTGCGAAAAGAATGAATGTAAGACTCATTATAATTGTTTTCTTCCTCTTTTTTAACCGACTTTAAAAAGGAGGAGGTTCTCAATTCGACTGTGTTTTTGTATGTGTGTTACATGATTTTCGGCGGCATTTGTGAACCGCTTTTGATGAATCTTTTTTTTTGTTGAAAAGAAGGTACCTCACTATTAAACTCATGAAGACAATATTGCATCTCTAAGGGTGGCAAATTAGGGGAAAAGTCCAGGTATCGCGCATTTTCCGGTAGCCGATTTTAATAAAACTTGGCAAATTACATGTATTCCACACAAAAAGTTGTAATCATTTTTGTTTCTCTTCTATATCATTGTATTAGTATTATTATGGATATCTATTTTAGATTCTCGCGTCTCCAGTGACCTAAAAGATTAATTTTTAAATGTGAGGAATGTATTCCCCGGCAATGGCACAGTCCGCCGGGATCAGTGAATCAGGTTCAAAAACCGGCGAACAATACGTGCAATATCGATTAGGACGGTGATCTGCATGTCTGCATAATTATTATTATTCTAATTAATATTGTTAATTACTGTAATTGGATAAATAAGTCCGTTGTAATTAGAATTTAAAAATATTAACGTGTCAGACAACCATATCAATTATCTGGTCTATGAGAGTACCAGAGCAATGGAATTCACTCTGGGGCACATCCAGACCGGAATCAATTTAGAAAATATTATTTCCCAAATTGGAAACTACCCGGAACCGGACCTGTGACCTTCACTTCCACGGCCCACAGTGCAAACCGTTAGGTCACCGCGGTCGCCCATTTCTAATGTGTTAGACTACCTATTTTACAAAAAATCACATACTCATAGGGTTGATAATTTTCTTTGATAATAATCATATTTTATCATCTATGGAACATAACAGACTCACTTATTTATTTCCCTTAATGGCGCCCACTAGGCTTAGTAATTAGTAGCAGTAAGTTTTGTTACTAAATATAAAAATATGGCTTTAGGCAATTTCTTTCCAGGACGCCATAGTTCATTTATGATATAAGATTCGATGGAAGTTCGAACAGAGGTTAAAGGTTCTTTTTATTACACCATTTTAGATTTATTTATGTACTTGAGGCAATATGGTGTTTATTATGTCACTTAGTTCATAAAAAAACCTTCCAAAGAGACGCTTTGCAGGTTATCCCTCTCAAATCATTAAGGCTCGAACAGTCGCGAATGACTTTGACGATTTGACCTCTAAGCGTTAGTAACAATTTCATACGCCATGTATCGACGACGCGCTTGTACTTACACAAAGTCTAATAAAGATAAGTTGTAAACTAGAATACAGATGAGTCATGAGTGTTTTTTGCAATCTATACCTACAAAGCATACTATGTTTCGATCGTTACATCCTATCAATTAACAACTAATGTTATTATTTTCAACTATATCCGCTCACGCGATGCGCACATCCAACCGCAAAATGGCGGCTATTTGGTTTCGCAAATTAGAAAAGGATTCAGTTTAAATACCAGTTTTTATAAATAAAAATTATTATTCTGCATTGCTAAATAAATACCCTCCGTACTACAACAAAAACATCTCAAATAAAATGCAGTAATACACCGCAAATCCTGCACTTAAAAAGCCCTAATGAAATTTTTGGTGTACTTGGGTAAATATGATAATATTCCGTTTGAGTGGTTCTAACGTTTACCATGAAATTACTCCTTAAAGTATGGTTTATAAACATTTATATTCAGGGTAAACTTAAAAAACGCTACTTACGGTATGTTTTCAACAAATAAACACCGAAATCACCAGCCCAAACAATAACACACACGATTGTCGTGACGTATTTTTGAACTTGTTTATTTTTTTTAAATGACAGACCCAGGCATTAAAAACTTTATGGTTTGCTAGAGTAGTTACCGAAATACCAATTAGTATTAGTTCTTTTACCTGTTATAACTTCGATATCCGATAAATCGGTATAAAATCATCACCGGCACCTCTAGGTGTGGTATGCGTCTACGGCTGCATGTATCGCGTGAGCGGATAAAAGAGTAGTATGTAGTAAAATTAAAACAAGTACTTTTATTCGCTGTATTTTAAATGCATTTAACAAACGTCAATATTTACTAATTAACTGTACGTCATCGAAAGTATAACTTTTATGTATTATTACGATTTGTTTTATACAATACGTAAATAAACACTTAGACTAATAACAAAAAGAAATAAAAGTGATTATGACCAACACGACTTTTTTTTTTTAACCGATAGAAATGCCAACAATAACAAGTACACAATGATACGTATTTTGCGCGAGGTTAAATTAAAGTATATTAAAATAGATACTTTAGTAACTAAATTGTTAACATTAAAAAACGTCAAAATCTAGAACAAGTAGGTTTAATTGAAGTTGGAGTAATATTTTCTGGTTGAAGCACGGGTTCGTGTTCACGAGGGTACATATTTGTGATATTTTTTGGATCAGTGGCGGTTTTATTCTCTTTGTTTTCGATTTTCTTTAAAACAAAACTGCAGCAAGCGGCGGTGGGCAGAAAAAACGCACACTGCGTAGTGAATGCAATGCAGTATTATAGTTTAATTTCTACTAAATAAAATGAGTATTTCTTTGTGTCCCGTGGTGCAACGCGACACAGCCTGACATCACCAGCTTGTGTCGCCATAGGCACTACAAAGTGTAACTAGGCTTCCCAACAATAAGGTATATTTCTCTGAAAGATAAACATAGACTGAGTGACATCGGACCTCTTATGGCGAACTTTGAAAATAGCAATAAAAAATAGAACTTCAAATGTGTTAAGTAAAGTGTACTGTGTGTGTGGTCGTGTTTTAACCGATTTGTAGATTTTACATAATAATAATATACAAGTATGTACGTATAATAGTCCAAATACGATGATCTTGGTGGTCCTACAGTTTGCACTGTCGGCACTGCATGAGAAGGGTCCGGGTTCGATTTCCAGCACTGCCAATTAGGGAAATGAACTTTTGTAAAATGTTTTTGGCCTAGGTGTTCTGGGTATTATGCCTATTCAGTTTCTCTAGTACTCATAAGGAGTACAGGGAGTTCCCTAGTTTGAGACCAGGTGGTTGGCAACAGAACAGACAAAAGTACATTTCCCAAATTGGTTCTACCGGGAATCGAACCCGGGACCGAGAGTTACGGAATACGCTCCGCGGCACTACCCGGAACATCTAGGCCTTCTCTTCCAGAACACCTAAACCTTCTCATACCGTGTCATATTATTTGCATGTATCATGTACAAATCCCACACTTCACCTTAGATTTATTTTTTATTTCGGCGTATCTATATTGTTTAGTCTTTGGTAGTTATTAAAAAAGATGCAACGTAAATATAACGAAATAACTAATTTATAAAATCTGAAATATAAAGACAAAGACAAATATATATATTAAAATTAATTTAACGCAAACACAAGTGAAACTAATTAAAAACAGCAACTTTTTGTGGCATAAACCCTCTCAAAAACACGCGCAGTCCACCCGCCGCAAAGCCTGAAAGGCGACTGCGCAGATCTCTCGAGTGGGAAGGAATTCATTTTTTTTCAAACAATAACACTTGTAAAGGAGGGAGGTTCTTTCGTCCGTTGGATGAGGTTACCAAAACAAGCCAAGTGAAACTCCAAATTGTTCAGAAGATTTTTATTTTCACCTTGTATGTCGCCAATACAATTTCAGTCCATACGCGGACGGTCCGGGCAGTTGTTCCCAAGAAGGGACTCACTCCTGGAAATCGTTCCGCGAGATGAAGTTTATTCACCCTATATGAGCGTAAGAAATATCAGAAGATCCGGGTAGCAGTTCCCGAGAAGGAACTCGATTCCTGGTTGCCTTACTGAGCTCACATTAACAAAATTGTGTTCGAGTAGTCACCATTCTAGGGAAAATCTTAACACCGCGATTCAGAAATAACGCAAAATGGGTCAATGCCATCTAGCGGATTCTTAGAGAACTAAAAGTGAACAATCTGGCTTAAGACCGTCTATTATATAAAGTAGGTTTGTTACACACTTAATTTATGAACTATGTAAGTTAAAAAACGTGAACAATACATTCTGTTTGAAATTAAACTATCTATATTTTCGTGTAACTTTTATATACAACGGATATTTGCATATAAAGAGAAATTGCTTTTTATTCAATGTCAAGGACGTAACTGTAAATTTTATTTCGTGAAAAGAGCTTAATAAATTGTAGTTTTGCTCAATACATTTTATTATTTAAGGACTACTAGCAATCATATATTTTTTTGTGATTATTGGATTATTATTGTTACCAGGAATTTAATTTAAAAGAGCCTAATTCGTTAATCTGGTATCTATTTCAGCCTAAAGTAATGAAGGGTTTACTTAGAATTTTGCGGAAATCTTGTAACTTTACCTTATACTATACGTTATTAAGGTGTATAATATCTAACAATACCCGTATAAATTGGTAGCCCCACACGTTGATAACTTTCTGGGCTTTCCAATATTTAATGATAGCAACGCATCAGGTGTTATAGACATAAATATGTTTTAACGTAATTGGAAATTCTATATCACAATTAACTAATAATCAAACATAATCAAAACTACTAAAGTCGCGAACGCCATGTTAAATTTATGGTGTATTTCACATGTCGACTAATTAATATAGTTACCGACGTAGCTAGTTAAGGTTCCATGACCTACTTTCAGCAGGAATATGAAGATATTTATGATTTATTAGACACTCGGATGCGGTACGCTCAAACTTAGTGTTAAGTAGCTAAAAACTTTTGAATACATTTAAAATTTAATTATCTACCGGCCCTGTCCGCAATTTCATACTACGAGTACTAAAGAGTTTGTTTTAATGATTTTAGTAAGACGCACAAGCAGAGACTAATTAGACTACGTGCCTGCCATCTCCTTTAACCATACCATTAATGCACACGTTTCTAATCTTCTTCTTTTTGCCTGGCCTTATTTCCATTTATTTGGGTTCGGCCCTTCTGGTCACTCTTCGCCAAGACGGTCTGTCCTGAGTCGTCTGTGGTCTTAATTGTTGCTCTCGCGGATCTTTATTAACAAGGGATATCCATTTGAGGCGGGGTCTACCACGTCACTTGGGCTGGTTACTCAAGTCAAATTCTTTCCTTGTCATGGGATCAACCGGTCGTCGCATAACAAATGTCCGTACCACCTGTTTAGCAGCAGAGTTCCTTGTGAAAGAATTCGACCAGAGTAGTACTGCCACCTTACCTATTTCTGTAATGTCAGCAATCGCCAAGTAGTAACGTCAGCATTACTGTATTTTGGTTTTGAAAGGTAAGGGTACTGGTGAAATGACAGGCACATGGGACTTGTCAACTTATGTCTCAGGATGACGGGCGCAGTGGAAGTGCCCCTCAGATATTTGGCAGATATAAGGCTCTGAGTGGTACTGCAACTGTTATGGACAGGCGTGTTGCGCACTAGAAAAGCTAAGTCGGCTTTCTAGCAACTTTCCCGTGATAGGCCTTACTTAAACTACATCTGATGTGAATGTTTTTGACGTGGTCTAGTCTTGTAACATCGCCTGCCCATCTGAGCATCTTTGAATTACTAACACAATATGAGTCGGTTGGTACTTGAAATATATGTATTATTATTAATAATATAATCTTTTCAAAATAACTACAGTAAGGCTTACATAAAAGTTTGATTTTATTTTATGAATTTTAGTAAAATTAAAGAAGTTTGGGGTCGTAGCTATATATCATTGGGTTATAGATCCCAATCTGTTAAAACGCCTATGTTACTT
>NW_020654293.1:0-3587 GCF_003589595.1 Hyposmocoma kahamanoa
TTTTTTCGTGGTTTTTGTATTAGACCCGAATTATGTCCGGGCGACCGAAAAAAGCCTTTTTAAAAATAAAATTTATTTAATTAAGAGAATACAGGTTTGTACTAATGCCACGACAAGTCGGCTCTTCGAATTATAAAATAAATATTGTGTTAAGTTGCTAATTGCATAGGTTGCATTTGCGGCAGCGCTGAGTCGGGGGTTTTCCTGGAATACGATGTGTTAACTCCTCCCTCATCTAGTCGGAACTGCATCCTGCAGCTTCCGGGAACGTCCTCGTTCCGTGGTTTCATCTTTGCAATATCCTTTGTTCCCTTAACTTTTAATTTGTACAGTTTGTAAATTATGTATATTATCAAAATGGTGTAGAGTATTATCGTGCTCCAACTGGGAGTGATCATCAGCTGGGGCCAATCGACGTCTTCAGGTTCTAGGATAGCTTCGGCTCTGTTTACGAGTTCATGGATGTCGTCTAATTGTATATCTTCTAATTCTATGTTAAGATGCACGGATACCGGAGTTTCATACACTTCTTTTGGTAGTGGAATAACTTCATTTATTTCAATCTTCTTGACGTGTGTCTGTAGCGTTGTATTCGTGAGATGAATCTGACAATCATCTGTAGTGGTGATGACGTAAGTACCTATTATTTTTCTGTATTCTGTCCTAACTCCACATCTAGTTTTCAGGATCTCTTCTTGAGTAGTTATTATCAGCCAGCTGTTGTCTTTTAAACGTTGTATTTTGCCATGTTTCAGGTTCATGTGCGCGCGTGTGCAGTTAGGTTGCTGGTGCTGGATGAGCTGGATTAGGCAATCTTCATTGTTTCTTATACTTCTTGTGTCTAGTTGTTTGCAGATTTGCAGATCATCTGTGATGCGGCGGCAGTGCTCCTCCACGTAGGCATACTCATCGATTCCCAGTGCAAGGTATTTGGATTTAGGTATTATGGTTAGGTTTTGTTTATCGGGAATGGAATAGGAATGTAATAAATCGTACATTTCAGGGTAGACCGAAGGAATAACTAAAATAAAGGTAAGTGTTTGTTCTGTGCTATACGCTTTTACCTCTATAGTTCTTTCAATCTCGTGAATTTTATTTGGGTTTATTTCTACTGCGGAGTGAAATGAGAACTGATCATGCAAGGTACGTATTTCGTCTAGTAAACTATGTGGATTAATAATACTAGGGTGCATTATACCTAACTGAGAAAATGTAAGTGCATCTTCTAAAATCATAAGTTTCTCTAAAATTAATTGCAGACTGAAATGAATCTGAATGTAAATATCTAAAAATAAAATATTAGTATTAAGTACGCTAGTTGTTGTGGTAACATTCTGTAACATCGATAAAAGTTTATTTTGGTTATTATGTATATTCTTAAGTTGAGCGTTAAAATGGTTAATTGTTTGTTCTGCCAAAACAATAGAATTTTTCTGAGATTTTCCGATGTAGTTAACTCTACTTTGAATCTTACTTATTTCTGACTGGAATCTAGTCGCGTCATCGGCATCTAAATTACCCGTTATTGCTTTAACTATAGAACCTAAACCATTAATTAAACCACGTTTCTTAATACGTGTATAAGGTGCAATAAAACTTAACTTACTATCTATCATAACTAAAGTGCTATTAATTTGTTCCTTATATAATCTATGCAAGGAGTTCGAGGTGACGCTTGCCTCTGTAGCTGTCGTATCTATGAAAACTGTCATCATTTTAACAGCTGCAAGCTCTAAATCGCTTATGTTATAAATGCAGATTAAGTTAAAGGAGTCATTTTGCTTATAGACCTGTCCTTGCTTTAGGATAAGCACACCTTGTGTGTTATCTATTGGTGAGATGTCTACGACGGCGGCGACGACGTTGAGCACGAGGGCTCCTGCGAGGACTGACCTGTAACAAGGTGTGGTCTCCGTAACAGCTTAAAATGCACTCTAATAGATTTAGAGTTGGGATGTTTTCCTATTATTTCAGCCACGTTGTTTGGATGAAGGTGAATGATCTGATAGGGTCCTTTGAATACTGGCTTCGTCTTATCGTTCCGTGCTGTTTTAGCTACCTGCTTATAGACGGTTTCACCTATTTTGAAGGCTATCTCCTTGGCATCTTGGTTACGTTTCGCTATTACCTGTTCTTTATTTTTAGATGTGAGCGCTGCGACGCACTCTTGGACAGCTTCCGCGTTACTACGGTGTTTCCTAACATAATCTTGGTAGAATTCGTGAGGGTGATAGATTTCTAAAGGGTTTCTGGATGCTGTGTGACCAAATAAGAGTTCATGTGGCGTATAGCCTGTTGCAGAATGAATTGCGTTGTTATAAGCAATTAGTGCATAGGTCATTATAGTTTGAATGGGGTCATCTTTATTCGTCATTCTCTGAATTCTAATGATTTCTGCGATTGTGGAATGCAATCTCTCAATAGGTGAATTAGAGTTTGGGTTATACGGTGTCGTGAAATGAATGTTTATATTATGGGATGCGCAAATTTCTTTAATCATATCGTTATCAAACTTACTGTCCGAATCGGTAGTTAATTGAAGAGGAAGTCCTAGGATGGAAAATATTTTTAGTAAAGCTTCAGCAACGTGAACGCTGCTGGACGCTGAGAGGGGAATGGCTTGTGCATATTTAGAGAAGTTATCTATAACAATTAGAAAAGTGGCTCCTCCGGAAGAGTAAAGGTCCATGAAAAGGTGTTGCATTGGTTTTGTCTGGGTTTCAGTCAAGGCTAATGGTGGTCTCAACGGGTTGCGTTCATACTTGGTTTTAAGACAGATGTCACATTTATTAATAAACGATTGTATTGTAAGTAGCATGTTAGTCCAATGATAGTTTCTATGTAAATGTTTGTAAGTTTCTTGAATACCACGGTGTATAGTTTTGCCTTCGTGGTATTTTTTAATTAATTCTGTTTGTTCGGATTTATTTTCCACCAGAGTTACACGAGATGTGCACTTGATAAGCTTAGGGCCCCTGTCGTTAAATATAGTGGTGTAGACGTTAGAGAAATCATAATATAGTTTATCGTCGTAGAAATAACAATGAAAGACTCTATTCGGAATAGTGTGCTCTTTAAGAAATTTGACGATTTCAGATTGTGTGTTATTTATAGGAATAAAAACATCTTTGATTACTGTTCTAGAATTTGTTGATCTGTTATCTACGCGATATGTTGAGCCTGGGGTGGTCCTAATATGGAATTGCTTCAGTTGTCTATCTATTGCATCAAATATGATAGGTATGCCTCTGTTTTCATTATGGTCTTGTGTATGAGCTGTGGCTACTAGATCATTTGACTGTGACGTCACTATGCTTATACTATCAGATTCGTTTTCTAAGATTTCTTGAGCATTATCTGCCGTCAAGGTTCTATTTATGTTGTCAGTTTCAGCGCGTACATCGTCAAAGATCCTATTAATAATGTTATCGTCGTCGTTATCATCTAAGTTGACCGCTAGTGAATCGATGCTGTTATGAAAAATTTTAAGTCGGGAAAGGGCATCGGCGTTAGTGTTTTGTTTGCCCTTCTTATAGACAACTTGGTAATCGTATTCGGCTAACTTTAAGCGCCATCGCGTTAATTTG
>NW_020654293.1:3687-13285 GCF_003589595.1 Hyposmocoma kahamanoa
TCGGAAGTACTTAACGGCCCAGATAATCGCCAATAGTTCCTTCTCTATTGTCGAATATCGTGTTTCAGTATCTGAAAGTGTTCTGGATGCGTAAGCTACCGGTTTATCTGATCCAATGCTACCTTGGGATAGAACAGCACCTAGTGCTACATCGGATGCATCTGTTGTTAAGACAAAGGGTTGTTCGAAGTCGGGGTATTGCAACAGTGGGGCGTTAGTAAGGATATTTTTGCATTTATGAAAAGATTCTATAAATTGAGGCGAATGAATGACTTTCGCGTTCTTCTTGAGGCACGATGTCAAAGGTTTTGTAAGTCTTGCGAAATCTTTAATGAATTTGCGATAGTAACCAACCAAACCTAAAAATGCTTTAATTTCCTTTTGAGTGGTTGGGATTGGAAAGTTCAGAACGGCTTTAATCTTGTCTTTGTTCGGTTTTAGTCCGCAGTCAGTCAGTTCGTGTCCTAAGAAATTGACTTGTTTCTGTAAAAACTCAGATTTGTCTAGTTGAATTTTAAGATTATGATGTTTGAATCTGTCAAAGACCTCCTTGATTTTTTGAATGTGCTCCTGAAGGGAGACTGAGACTATAATTACGTCGTCTAGGTAAGTATATACGTTGTCTATGCCTCTGAGTATGTGATCCATCAGTCTCTGGAATGTACTCGGGGCATTCTTTAAGCCAAAGGGCATTCTAAGGAATTCGTAATGTCCTCGTTCAGTTGAGAAAGCTGTTTTCTCAATGTCGTTTTTATGCATCTCCAACTGGTGATAACCACTAGCTAAATCTATAGTGGTGAAGTATTGTGCACGGCCTATTTTATCTAAGATGTCGTTAATATTGGGTATAGGGTATTTGTCTTCGATTATACGGTCGTTAAGTCTCCGATAATCGATTACAAGTCTCCACTTAACATTTCCTGATGCATCTGGTTTTTTTGGTACTATATGAACGGGGCATGACCAAGGGGAAATGCTCTCCCTAATTATACCTTGTTTAAGCAAGGTATCTATTTGTTTTTGTATTTCTATTCGCTGTTGCGGGGCTTGCCTGTAACCTCTAACAAATACGGGGCTGTCATCTGTTAATCTTAATTGATGCTTAACTGCATGTGTGAAGGTCAAGGGTAGTTTGTCTGTATAGAAAAGGTCTCGATACTGATAGCATAATCGGTGGATCTCACGCTTTTCCTCTTCGTTGAGGTGGTCTGTCCTGAGTCGTTTCAGGTTTTCACAGAGCTCATGATCTATATCAGGAGTTATCTCAGTAGCATTGAGATCATGTGTTACAATTTTCTCATGAAAGGGTTCTAAATGAAAGGGGCATTTGTTGGAAATTACTTTCTTATCGTTTGTAAAATTCATTACTGAGGTTTGAAATTTACCATTTTTTACTTGAATTATAGCTGCGGGGGATGTAAGCCCGTCAGTCCAACGAAAATCATCGTAAATGTAAGTACCATCTGTATAATTTGTTTTGCATGTTATAACTTGTTCACAATTAGGATTAATTTTTATATTTTTTACAGGGTAGTCAAAGTGAATGGGGATGTTCGCGTTTAAGGTACGAAGTATTTTATTTTTTAAGTCAATTTGGCAAGACAGTGTCTTCAGTAAGTCGAGGCCTATAAGGCCTTTGTATTTGGTGTCAAAGTCAAATAATAAAAACTTGTGCACAACATCGCTGTTGAATGCAGGGGGGAAGGGGTAAGTATGCCACCTTATCGTGTCTAGTAATGGCGTGTGCTGTTTTAACTTCAAATGGTTCATATTCTATGCAGTTTTGGAATATAGTGTTATTTATAACACCAGGTGAAATCATGGAGCAAGAAGCGCCTGTATCTATAAGGAACTTTCCATTAAATTCGGGTAAGTCTATATAGGGTAGGTAAATGATCTTTATCATGGTAATTCAACTTGACTATCTTGGGTCTTCTTTGGGCAAATCCAAAGGAAAATCCTGTGTCTGGATTTGAGGGTCCTGAGTTTGGTAAACACGATCATGATTGTGGTGGGGTTGAGGTTGATCTTGGTAATAAGTATCATCGGAGTAGTAAGGCTCATTAGCATTTTCGCTTGAACTAGTCATCTGTTCTGGGTAATTACAATCATAATATGAATTGTTACTATCGTCTGTAGCATAGAAAAGTTCTTCTACAACAAATTGTGGTTTTTGGGGCCTATTCACTGACCTCATTGTAGCGTCACTGTTTACCTGCGGCGGGTTCACTTGTTGTGGGATATTTTGCTGTTGAAAATGCGCTGTAGGCCTAAAATTATTGTTATTACCGTATTTCCAGGGCAGCATGCTCTGTACCCACTGCTGTCGCTGTTGGGGTGACCAATTATTTTGTTTTGGTACGTACATACCAGGGTTGAAGGGCCTCGCCTGATGCATCTGCTGCGCTTGGTGGTTAAAGGGTGGCCTAAATGGAGGTTGAGCGCGAAATATAGGCTTAAAATTATTAAAACTAGGTTTAGGTGCTTCGAGCTTGGGTTTAAGTTGTGACGTAGATGGAAGATTGTTCACCATGCTGCGATTGCATGAGTGTCTAGCCTCCTCCTGTCTAGCAGCAACGATGGCTTCTTCAAGGGTTGTCGGCTTTGAAATACGTACGCCCATCGAGATGTGAAAATCTAATTGGTTTACATACTGTTCAATGACCATATTTTCGTAGTATGATTTGTCCGCGTGTTTGCCTACTGAATACAGGGTGTCCAACAACTCGCGTAACCGTTTGCCGTAAATATCAGCATCTTCGTATTTGTTTCTACGTGTCTGTGTTAACTCTTGCATAACCTGTATCTCATTCCTAGGTTCTCCTAATCGTCTTATAAGAGCGTTTTTTATCTGCAGCCACGAGTCTAAAACGTCCTCGTACTCTATCGCGTCAATTGCAGCTCCGCTCAATCTACTTTTAATTAATAGTACTAATGAAGGTGGATGGGGTTGTTGAAGCAATGTTACTAAACGATCCACTTCTTTTATATAATAATTGAGTGTACGACGGTTCCCGTCGTACCTCGGCATTAAGTCAGAAATCATTCTATATGACTCATCGAAGCCTGCGAACGGCATTTTTCCGAGAATTAACTTAAACAATGGGTTACAAATCGATTATGAAATTCTCTAAACGGCGATATAAAGCGTATAGGGAGAACTCACACGTTTTAAATATGTAAAATTTATAAACAGACGGGAAATAGAGCAGGAACACTAGGGAAACGATAGTAGCTTACCAAAGGGTCCACTGCATCTCCAGCCTCTTGCGACTTGCCATGTACCAGACTCTACAGCTCCAGAGTCCAGCAGGATTGCTCGGTCGTCTCGCCAGCACGCTCCCAGCCAGGTTATTGGAAACGCGCCTAGGTTCTTCTTGGATCGCGACTATCGATTAAAATCGTTATCTCGGTAGAACACTGATTCGAAGGATTCAAACCGAGATCTCGCGATCCTACCGACTGCGCCAATTATGTCCGGGCGACCGAAAAAAGCCTTTTTAAAAATAAAATTTATTTAATTAAGAGAATACAGGTTTGTACTAATGCCACGACAAGTCTGCTCTTCGAATTATAAAATAAATATTGTGTTAAGTTGCTAATTGCATCGGTTGCATTTGCGGCAGCGCTGAGTCGGGGGTTTACCTGGAATACGATGTGTTAACTCCCGTCGTCCATTTATTTTTAAGTCAATGGAGTCGAACCAAGATATACATAATATGTCTGTGAGTCGAACCATTGTCATCTCAATTGAAGAGTAACTGTTTTCCATGGTATTTGATCCAATGTTTATATTCGGCAGGCCTATAATTTCCAACCATTCTTTCTTTCTTTTTTCATTTGTAGGTAAACTTTGAAAATAATAATAATGAAACAATAAAAATCTCGTAGTGAATTGTTTTAATAACAGAATATCGATAATATGTCTACTTTCTAGAACAACACTATCTCAAAAGAATCATTATCAACAATCATCAAAATATACTAACAAACAGGCAATCTAAAGTAACCAAAGCAAAATTCGGCAAGACTTATGAATAAACTACTTAAATGAGTCTAATTACATTAGACATTTGGGCTATTGTATGATTTTTAAACAAAAAAATAACACACGCCGCACTATGGGAACCTTGACTCCTTTTCATATCATAAATCTATAACTTCCGTGTTTTTGATGATATCTACCTGATTTTTTTTCTGGGTATACCTAAATAGATATTCTCTTAAATAATATACACTTTATAAGACAAATTTTATTTATTATTGTTATAAAAAAATTAAGGAATAAAAAGTATTAATTTCTTAGATTTAACCATGCATGTTCTTTTAAATTTATAGATTAATAAGATGAGTACCTACTTTAAATATCAAGAATACATAGAAACACAGCTTAGTAGTCACTCAGGAGCTCTTTTGCTTCATCAAGAAGTTCCAAATATTTATTGTTGTAAGGTTTTCTCAAGCTTGTAATGTATGGATCAGAGGTACACAAAAGTGTGTGTATAACGCCTTCGTTGGTGGCTGCCCTCGAACATTTTCTTGCATGATGAAGTCTGAACTGCTTGTAGTCTTTGTTTCGTGACTCTTGAGCATCTTCAGAGAGTTGTCCAAGAGGCAAGACAGAAAAATGACGTATGACACTCTCACCATGAATCAACACTTTGTGCACTGATGACGGCATGTAATACCATTTATATTTATTAACATACAGCTGTGCTGTATCGAATGCATACTGTCCAAATTTCGTGGCATCAATACCTCTACCACTTGACATGACCTGAAGTATAACATAAAACGGTTTTATTAATTCCTCGTTTATTCCAGTGATTTCTGATGAACAATGGTAGTTTTGGAAAAATCTTCTGGCTGTATTACCGTTATTAGTGTTGCCACTTACTTGGTTAGGTTTATCTATATTCAATCCAAGTTCTTCTCTGAACCTTCTTTGTACGTAAGCTTTCTTTTGCTTTTTTAAATCTTTATTCTCTGTTGTTGTGGCAAACCATTTTTCAAAACCTAGATTGTAAGATAAATGTAAAGTAAGTTCCATAAATCTGATCCAACAATGCAAAGTTCAAAGCCCATATTGATAAGAAGCTTCATCCACAGGTTTGTTTCGCATTCTTTCTAAATTATTCATTTCTGTAGGTCTTGCACTGCAAATAGTGCACACAGCACTTGAGGAAGTTTCTGACAAAACTTGAGCCACTTTCCCATCAATCATAGTTAAAAACAACGTATGTTTTATTTCAATACCTACCTTCTCCATTGTGATTAATTAGGGAAGGTTTCAGAGTGTTGTTTTCTCAGCTGTTTCTTTTGAAAATTCTATCAAAATTGGTCGGCAAAATCTCACTCACGAAGGAACAGGATTAGTCCACAATACTTCATTAGTATTGGTATCAATAAGTCGCAATGGCACTAAAGATGATATAAATAAATTAGAGTCTGAAATTAGATCGCTCTCTTCACACTTGATCCATCACAGCCCCATTTGGAATATAGCATTAAGTGGGTTGAACCCACTTTATAAACATCATTAATTTTTAGAAGTCTGGCTGAAGTGTGATCTAAAAGATCTTGTAGTTTTATTTGTGCTTTTTTGTTAGTAATTTCAACGCTAGATTCTGGTGGATAGCACATTCGCTTAGCTTCACGAATCGACTTGTAAGAAGGAAACAATAAGCAATTTTTTGTAATTAAACAATTTCTCATATTGTCATACTGTGCCTTGTTCAGATTTAATTCTATAAAAATGCTGAGTGCTTCGTCTTTTGAATACGCTGTTATATGTGCTGGTTCATTAAAAAGACTATTGCGTATTTCACTTTTTTTTCTGACGGCAATGTTCGTAAAACTTCAACAATTAAGCTTCTTCTACTTCGCCAGGAGACCTTAAGCCCTGTATGTACGAGTTCAATATGAAATCAAGTCCACATGAATCAAGCAATTCCTTGTTTTTACGTTTTTTTGTGCTCACTGAACTATCTTCGTACGTTTTAGAAGGTCTTCCTCTTTTTTCTTCTGATGTAGAAGGTTCAGGTTGGCATGTAGGTTCTTCTAGTTTCACCGTGAATATGCCATCCAATCAATTGCTGTTTTTACTTAAAAACAGATCTTTCTTTCGACCCGCTTTAGAAAAGCGTTGACGAAACTGGTGTATGAAGGATTTTTGAATATTTGCTATAATTTTTGCTATGTTTTCATCTGAAGATTCTGTGAAATTGCTTCGTATATAATGTGTAATAGAAACAACATAATTCTAATCACTTTCAATCAACACGAGACTTAAGTCGCGTCTGGTGCACGAGAATTCACTCATTGCGGAAAGTTACTGCGTAACAAACTTTTGCTAATAACAAAAACTAATGAAGAACTTGTAATGTTTAATGAAAAAGTCACTGTTTTATACTAAATAATGACAGAAGACGAGTGCAAAATGACTTGATAAAAACTAATTTATCATAATGCGGCTATGCGGTTTTTAATGGTACTGTTTGTCATTTGGAATCAAATTCTGTGAGAAATATGTGATAAAAATACCGCAAAATATAAAATATAATCTAACAATAGTGTCATATGCGTTTTTTGACGGTACGGGCAGAAAATTCCGAAAAATAGAAACTCTTAATGTACGAAATTAAAATTAATAAAAAGTTTACTGCATATTTTACGAAATTAAAACATGTTCCGCACTGAAACCGCAAGAAATTTTTGTTTGCCATCTAAGTATATCATATTTCTTACAAAATAACACAAAAAATAGAACTTCGGCAACCTTCGGCAACTGTCATATCTCAAAGTCAAAGATTAGAAAAAGAAAATATTACATATGATGTTAAGTCAATGTATGATGTTTATATATTTTTGTTTAAATAATGTTGTGCTAAATTACACATTTTTATATCACATATCTGAAAGTAAAGTACACATTCCAAACTTTCTAAAATGGGGTAAAACTTATATGATTTCTATTGTCTTCATACTAGAAAATCATATCGAAGAAATAAAAGTTACAAAGTTGTTTTTGTATTTGTTTTATTCCTTATCTTCAAATGATTTCTACTGTGCCATACGAATGGTTAGAGATTTGAATCTTATTTATAATAATAGAGTAACTATTCAGCTACAATTTAAGGTATAATACATGCATCCCCGCATGCTTTTGTAAAAAGCATTTATGAGATGGCTCTCTTAAGAGGGTTCCCATAGTGCGCCGGTGTAATGTAACATTCGGTTGATTTCGGGTTTTTCTGGTGCCGCAGCCCTTAATGCCGAAGCGACGCATTTTAATTAATACTTAATTGTTCTCACTGTCAATATTTTTGTCCAAATTTATTATAATTCATACGAATAATTCAATAAAACATTTGGCCAAACATTGGTTTTGACATTTCATGTACTTCCCTTTGACAACCGGAAACGGTTATCAAAGGGTACTCCAAATATGATAAAATGAGGACAGTTGGCATCTAGGATGACGTTAATATTTTCGTTTCACGTATTTGACATAAATCAATGTAGTGCTATCTCTTTCAGCTTACGACGGTACGCAGTAGTTAAACAAAGACAATAAAATGTTTGTTTTCAACGTCTAAATCTTATCATATAACATTTTTTTCCATCCTCTAAGCATATAACATATAACGTCTGATTTATATATGTCAATATAACATGTCTTTTGGTTTCCATAGTCTAAGTATACTTTAGAGTATGGAAAAAAAAGAAGTATACATATAACCATAGATTTAGTATATAACCATGCTTAGAATAATAACGCATAGAAACCTAGCCCGCACACGCTAAGTGAGGCAAGTTAGAGGGTTCCAAACGCGTCCCAGGAGCGCGCGGGCTGTTAGTGCTCAAGGTCATATTGCACCGCGAACAGCTCCAAAATTTTTTGCTAAAAATGACGAAATGTGCGGTAAATGGGTGTAAAAATACAACAGACAAACAAAATAGACACTAACGTCGCATTCCACAAGTAAGTAATGCGTTTCAACTCATATTTTTATGTAAATATTCACTAAAACAGAAAAATAATTTCGCGGCAACAAGATACGAAAGTGTTGCAAAGTAACGAATTTTTTTTCTCCCCATTTTGCTATTCTGTATCAAAATAATTATATTACGTAAATTTTAGTGGTGCCTGTAATTTCGATTTATTTGCGCATTTTGAACTAATATTTACTCGAATAAACATTAAATGTTTTCGTTAACTCCTGTAAGTGATTGGGACACTTAATTATTTTATAATACTTTTAACGGCTCTGCGTTCATGCTTTATTGAATAATTATTTATTTTAATTTTATTTGAATTGGAGCACATATTGCAACAAATTTACAGTATATATTTGTTTCTACTATAGTGTTGGCACCACCAGTACAACTTTGATAGCTTATTTTATGTCTTTCTTTTCGTAACTCAAGCGAAATATTTTATATTGAAATATTTTATTTTCTTAAAAGGGGAGCATTCTTAAGCGATTTTTTAATCTATTTTAACAGTTATTTTCTTTAATGTTTGCTTATGGCATTTTCGGTTTTAGGTTTCGAATATGGCACTTATTTCTAAATCCAAGATGGCGGGCGCGATTTTTCGAATAATGGCAAGTTGGGTATCGTTTTCGAGATGTTTGGGAATGTTCAATACAAATATGGGACTCATTTCTAAATCCAAGATGGCAAACACGACAGTTCAAACAAAAGCAATATTCGTAATGAGCACCCCCAAATACCTCGAAAACGATACCCAACTTGCCATTATTTGAAAAATCGTGCCCGCCATCTTGGATTTACAAATAGAGATTTTATATCAGTTTTTAAGTAATATAAATATAATTAAGACGCCAGCTATTATAATTAAGATTTATGCATTATTGTAATTTATTGTTATTGAACAAAATATGTTGACTAACCGTTATGCTATAATCACCAATTTAGATACCTAAGACACAAGTAAACAATTTTACTTAGTTTAGGTATCACCTAGATTAATTTGCACTACTAACCTTAATTAAAGTAATGTAAACATAAAATAATTTCATTGTTTGCGACAATTTGGCGCATATATGTAAATAATAGGTTATTTAATAAGATTTATGTATGTATTTAGGTTAATATTTTATACAGAAATAAATTTATCTTTATCTTTATCTTTATCTTTAGTGCCATATTCACATTGAGCATCCCCAAATACCTCGAAAATGATATCCACATAGCATTTTTTTTTTAAAATCGTGCCCGCCATCTTGGATTTACAAATGAGTGCCATATTCGTAATGAGCACCCCCAAGTACCTCGAAAATGATACCCATATTGCATTTATTTGAAAACTCGTGTCCGCCATCTTGGATGTAGAAATGAGTGCCATATTCGTCATGAGCACCCCCAAGTACCTCGAAAATGATACCCATATTGCATTTATTTCAAAACTCGTGTCCGCCATCTTGGATTTAGAAATGAGTGCCATATTTGTAATGAGCATCCCCAAATACCTCGAAAAGGATACCCATATAGCATATTTTGAAAAATCGTGTCCGCCATCTTGGATTTACAAATAAGTGCTATATTCGTTTTTCATCGACAAAACCGAGCA
>NW_020654294.1:0-1711 GCF_003589595.1 Hyposmocoma kahamanoa
TGAAGATGCCATTAGCACCATCAGGCTGCCGTCCGGGGAGCCCCTCTCATTGAAAAATGGGGTGGAGGCTCCCCGGAGGGCAGTCTGCGGACTGTTGATTCCTGGCCACTGGGAGGATGCACGCCGAATCGGCCGCATCCTCAAGTGGCAAAATCCATGGGCGGAGGTTCACCGCTGGTTTGTCCACAAGCTGCAGAAGCAAAGTGGACATACCTTCGTGGTGGTGAGCCTCCCCGAAGAACTGGTCCCGGCTGTCCTGGGGCATGACCGGCGCTTCACTTTCCAGTTAGGCACGGTCTACCTCAGGTTCAGATCCAAAAGGGGCCTGTACACGGATACGCCGCCTGAGAAGGCGAACATCATTAAACCACCAATGGATGTCTCCCCGGAGCCCTCTACCTCCTCTGGCATCACCGGAGAAGGGAAGGAGCCCTCCCTGACCCCCGTCTCTGCGGACGAGTGCGTGTCGGGGATGGGAGACATCCGACTGAGCGAGGACGAAGACGAGGACCTGCTGTCCACTGATGGCGGTTACCCCCTCGCTCAGTAAATTACTAACCATCCAATGCAACCTCCACCACAGCCAGGCCGCAACGGTTCAACTCCGGAAATGGTTGGAGGCAAACAACACAGCCGTGGCACTGATCCAGGAACCGTGGATCAGCGCCCGCGGCCAAATAAATGGACTCTCACAAATGAGAGGTAAGCTGATATCAACTACCATCTCAGAAAAACCACGAACTTGCATATATTATTCTAATAATTTACATGTACAACCACTAACAGAATTCTGTTCCAGAGACCTGTGTGCCGTCAAGCTTTTAGCTGACACGGCCACGGGCCTGCCTGAAGTGGTGCTCGCCTCTGTCTATATGGCAGAGACTGATGTACCACCACCGCAGGAAATGGAACGGCTAATCAAATACTGCGAGCAGAGCGGCCAGCACATCGTCGTGGCCACTGACTCCAATGCCCACCATCCGTTGTGGGGCATGGAACTTGCTAATGACAGAGGTAAGAACCTAACAGAATACTTATTCACAACTAATCTTCAAATCCTTAACAAAGGTACAGTACCAACCTTCGTAAATAAAAGATGCAGGACGATTATAGACCTAACCCTAGCGTCCGAAGGAGCTGTAAATCTTGTCCAAGACTGGCACGTGTCCGAAGAAGCATCCTTCTCGGACCACAGATGGATAAGATTCAACTTAGAAACAACCATCAAAGAACAACAACCGAAACGGAATCCCCGAAAAACCGATCGTAAAATATACATTGACAAACTACACCAGAGCCTTGGGGAACCGGTAGCACCGGGAAGACTACTGGACACAGCACATATAGAAACACAGGTTACAGGACTGACATCAAACATATTGAGCAGCTATAACTCCGCATGCCCACTGAGTGAACCTGCCCCGCGGCAAGGCCAACACTGGTGGGGACCTGAGCTTGAGAGGCTACGAAGAAGGGTAAGGAGAAGCTTCAATAGAGCAATGAACACATGCGCGGATGAGGACTGGGAAAACTACAAGACGGCCAAATCCAAGCTAAAAAAGCGCATACGATTCAGGAGCACCGCGTCATGGCGAGGCTACTGCGGGAACATAACGTCTTGTGCACAAGCGAACAGAATAAGGAAAATCCTAGGCAACTCAAACTCAACTGAGCTAGGTTCAATACGCAAAATAGACAACACATACACAAC
>NW_020654294.1:1811-12464 GCF_003589595.1 Hyposmocoma kahamanoa
AGTAGTAACATACGAAAAGACAAAATGGGCAGTAAACACCTTTGAACCGTACAAAGCTCCGGGCCAAGATGGAGTGTTCCCCGCTCTCCTACAATGGGGCGGGGGGACACTGGTCCAGCACCTGGTCAACATCTTTCAGGCCTGTCTAGCATTCAGCTATGTGCCCTACAGCTGGCGAGAGGTAAAAGTCATATTTATACCGAAACCAGGTAAAAACGACTACACTGACGCGAAGTCCTTCAGACCAATCAGCCTCACATCGTTCTTTTTGAAAACATTAGAAAGGTTATGTGACAGAGAACTGAGGGATGGAGCGCTTAAGAACATACCACTACACGGAAACCAACATGCATACAGTCAAGGCAAATCCACTGAATCAGCCCTACATGCCGTTGTGGGCAAGATAGAAGTGGCCCTCAAAGACAAAGCAATCTGCCTAGGCACCTTTATCGACATTGAAGGAGCCTTCGACAAAACCAACTTCTCCAGCATTCAATCAGCACTGAGGAGGCATGAAGTGGATGAAGTGCTCATCAGCTGGATTAGCAACATGCTAAAATTAAGAACAATAAAAACGACAGCAAATATGACCCCATGGGCCATAGTAGCGAAGGGATGCCCTCAAGGAGGGGTACTGTCGCCTCTGCTGTGGAACATGGTCGTAAATGACCTCATCATTAAATTGAACAAAGAACATTTCTATACAGTAGGATATGCTGATGACATAGCTATACTGGTAACAGGAAATTATGCCAATGTACTCTGCGACATTACACAAGCTGCACTCCGGATTGTGGAAAGATGGTGCAGGGCATATGAACTATCGGTAAACCCAACAAAGACGGAACTAGTAATGTTTACAAACAAAAGACTACTGGGTAACTACCTACTACCCAAACTCTTCAGTACAGAACTACAGATATCAACCGAAGTCAAGTACTTGGGAGTAATACTGGACAACAAGTTGAATTGGAACAAGCATATGGACAACAAAATTAAAAAAGCCACTATCACCTTCTGGCAGTGCCATAGAATGGTAGGTAAACAATGGGGACTCTCACCCAAAATAACACTATGGCTCTACACAGCAGTGATAAGACCCATGATCAGTTACGGCGCGATAGTATGGTGGCCACGAACCAAGCTGACGACCGCAACCGACAAACTGGAAAAATTCCAAAGACTAGCTTGCATGGCAACGACCGGCTGCATGAGGACAACTCCGACTGCGGCCCTCGAAGCGATGCTGGACTTGCGACCCCTCCCAATGTTCATTAGACAGGAAGCGGCGTCAACAGCAGTGCGTCTTAACAGAGCCGGCCTTTGGAAGCACATGAGGACCCCACATACAGAAATCCTTTATAAGACAGTCAATGAGGAACCGCTACTGGAGGCGGCTGTGGATAGGATCCCAAAACAATACATCTTCGACAAAAAATACAAGATACAACTGTTTGAAGATCCAAATGAAGGACTGAACCCCAAAGAGGTCCGCGTCTTCACCGATGGATCTAAAACAAATTCAGGAACAGGTACTGGGGTATTCTCAGAAGACCTCAATATCAGGATATCAACACCGCTTGGTGACCACAACACAGTATTCCAGGCTGAATGCATGGGCATCAAGTTGGCGGCAGAAGCAATCATAGCGAGAAGAGTAAAGAACCACTCCATAAGAATACTCTCTGATAGTATGTCAGTACTTCAAGCACTGAACAGCTATGACATAAACTCAGGGCTCATTTATGAATGCCATCAAGCACTCATGGAGGTATGTATACAAAACCACTTAACTCTACAGTGGATTAAAGGACACAGCGGCTCACGGGGCAATGACGCAGCAGATGAACTAGCCAGAAAAGGGTCGGAGACGGACGCAGTAGGACCAGAACCCATAGTGTCCCTCCCCTACCAATGGTCCAGAACAACTATACACAAAGGTACAAAAACTTCACATAATAATACATGGACCACCCTTACGGTTTGTAGACAGGCGAGGGAAGCACTCCCAACGCTCAATGCCAGTCTATCACGAATATTAATTAAACTCAACAGGCAAGAGCTTCGCACTCTAACTGCCGCCCTAACAGGTCATGGTCCATACAATAAACACCTTTTCAATTTAGGTATCACAGACAGCCCTCTATGCAGAGCGTGCATGGAGGGGGAGGAAACGGCTGCGCACATCCTACTACAGTGCTCCGGCGTGGCCAACTACAGGGCAAAGTACCTTGGAGTGCCAAGGTCGCTCCCCGAAGTCTTCAGCAAACCGAGGAGGCTGCTGAGATTCCTGGAGGAGCTTGGGTGGCACGAGTAGGACCCTGCACCCACCACACGCAAAATAGGCGCCTTGTCGTCGAGTTGCGGACACCAGCCCGTTACACCAAGTACCAAGTACCAAGTACCAAGATCTAACCCACTGCCGTAATCATGTCGCGATCGGTTTACAGCATGCATCGCCGTGTTTGATTGATCAGTGAATAATTGCACTTTCATATTGATGACTTGATTTGTTGTGGTCACTTAGTTTTTATAAAAATGATTAATTTATTCAATAATACAAACAAACACACAAAAACAAAATATTAACAGTGAGAAAAAATATGCTGTTTATTTGTTGTGCCGAATGCAAATTTCTTACTGTGGAGAAGGACAAAAAACAATTACATCATTCTTTGACCATAATAACATTTCCAGTTATTATAAGTTAAAGCCAAGCACTTGATACCCACATTGTTATTTTGTTTCAATTTGATTTCATTAATTTGTTTGTTATCTAACTTATTCCAAGCCTTGATGCCAGATTTCACAAAAAAAAAAATGCTTACACATTTTATGTGTACACATTATAATTGAAGATAGTTCAAATCCATTGTGATGGGGATCCTTTAAATTGGTTGTCTGGCAATAACAAGTAGCACTTAAAATTTAACAAAGTTTGCAAGAGTTTATATGAAAAACTTGTCTTTTGAAGCTGGTCTCGTTTATGAAAATGAATAGAACCAACTTTTACCACTTAATGCAGAAAAACTGGTTTTCTTCCACCATAATTTGCCTTTATTTGAGTACTAAATTTACAGATAGCGTTATCTAACTTCAGAGTTCTTTCAGTTACAAGTAATAAACAAATTGTCAAAGATTCTGTAGTTGTTGTTTATCTTATTACTATCATCGTTAATCAATAAACCAATTTATTTGGCGTACTGATTATGAATTTATCTCAGTTTTAAACATCCAGCATCCAGCCGGAGAGAAAAAATAGGCTGGATACCGGATAGTTACCGGGTATCCATTTCATCTCTAGTAACTTAAGCCTTACCTCCGGCAGATACTCCTGATATAATGTTAGGTTGTTCAAGCTGCGGGAATTCTACATCAAGTTCTTTGGAACTCTTGCTTGTTCGGATTGTCCTTATGATACAGTCTTGAGCAGAAGTTTCCATTGCTTGATACTCAGGCAATGCTTTAGTCTGTATTGCTACAACATTAGCACTAACGGCCAAATATGGCCTCAGTAGCTGTACTATTTCACTGCTCATCACCAAGTTATAGTTCTTTACAGTACAAATGTATTTGTTAGACATTTTAAATTTAAACAACTGTAGATTCACTTCAGGAATCCAATCAATAAGCTCTAATCTGTGATGAGTTTGTGATTTTATGCACTGTGACAGATATTTTCCTTCCATTATTACAAATGTTTCTATCTCTTCAGGACTTTTCAGATCTTGAGACCATTTTAAACTGCAAGTAAATTTAGGTGAGTGCATAATGAGCTACATAGTTTGCAGATAGTGTGCTATTGTGTGAGTGTCATCTAATAAAAACGATTTAAACCAATGTATTACAAATGTACATATTTAGCTGTACTATAAAAAGGATATTGTGATGTGAAGAAACTTGTAAAAAATGGCTCATCAAAGATGAGTATGCAGAAACTTACTCTTTTGTTTTGTGTTGCGGATTGATTTCATCCCAGTCCTCCCATGCCGTGCGGCTTACAGGTTCAAGAATTTCTCCAAATGTTGAGCACATTTTTAAGTAATTTATTTTTATTAAAATAACAATAAAATCAAACTTCTTGACAAGTACCAAATACCTATTTCACAGATAACTGTAGACAGACCTATTTCTTTTTTTATTTTTTCTTTTTTTTTTATTTATTGCTGGCCATGGAAACAAAGACCTTCAGCCGAAAACATAAACGTTTAATTATATTTCTGTAAATATGGCCACCACAAAGAGGATAGGCAATTTGAGGCGGCCGATACGGGTATTTTAGTTCGAGATTCGTATAATTTCGCGTTTTAATCTTCGATTAAGGCACAATAGCACTATCCTATTCCACTTTAAACTAGATTTCACAAAATAATTGAAAGTCAAAATAAAAATTTCTTCTTCATCCAGTGTTGCCAGACTTTTGCGAAGTTAATTCGCCAATTTTTAAAATTCAAGGAAAATAATTTTACAATAATCCTGCTTGCTGCTGGAAATTGAATATGAACTTTCTTATTTCCCCAATTCTCCACACGTAGTAATACTCAAACCCCCAAGTGAGTTGTTTTACAACTCCATTCCCCACAAAATCCCCAATCAAGTTTGTAATTCCCCAGACAGTTTATTAAGTAGCCTAAAATCGCGTTTTCCTATTTCAAACATAGCCTAAATATCGTCGAGTCGCCGATCACTTTTTTAGTCGCCGCACGCACCGTCGAAGTAGCCTATTGGCGAAAAATTACCTAATCTAGCACCACTGTTCTCATGCATGCTGTGTAGGGATATGAAAAAGTATCGATACTTTTTGGTATCGAGTACTTTTCCTTCCGATACCGATACTTTTGTACTCGATACTTTTCAGGTAATAGTACTTTTTGACAAATATCACATCGGTTTAAATAATTCCTACCTCGGACACTATTACTTATTATTACTCATCTCAGTCAAATTAATTCATATCAGTAAAAAATGATCAATATACTGTATTTGAGATACATTCCGGAAAGTTTGTAATTAAATTTCTGGAAACTTTCTATTATTTCAGAAAATGTAAGAAATTTTTAGATATTTTCACGAAAATGCCATTCTCCGGTATTATTCCTCAATATCCCGAAATTATTCCAATGTCCCCGAATTACCAATTTGGTTTCACCGTGTGCCACAGTTCCGAGGTCAGTTTCTGCCTTCGTTTTCGGGCATTAATGAGTTTTAATCCGATTAAAATCGAATCTAGTATTACGTAGGTATAAGTTAGAGTATCTCAATAAATCCAGTTTTCTAGAATTCGTTCGACAACTGCACCGCGAAAAGCCAAAAGAAATAAAAAACGTGTAAGAACCATAGAGTTGTCATTGGTATTGTATCAAATTATAAATATATAGCTATACGTTTGTCATTGTACTCCTATTTAACCTTAATCGTACTTCTTTGATCCTTTCTTCCAAATTATTTTCCCTTTTCATTGTTTTCCGTGAATAACTCCCTGTTTTGCAGTGGCACAAACGCAAACCGCAAAGTGCCAGAAACAAAACAAAAAAAAAGAACGAATGAAGTGTCACTTTGACAGCATAGTGTTGTGCATAATCGTTTCCGTTATGTCATCGATTTCGTTAAATTAATATTTGTTATAAAATGTTAATAAGGAACAAATATTAAGGATAGTTTTTATAGGCTTGTATAAGTTCTTTGATTAAAATATTGTATGGCAAAGAAATTGCGTAAAAAACGTGATTTATTAAATATTTACTTATTAATCGATTAGCTCGATAAATAAAAAGTCGGAAAATGGCGGCTGTACTGCGTGGTGTGATTCTTTTCGCCAAACATAACATTCGTTCAGTACGATTAATCTGTGCAGTAAACTAGAATTTGATTATGTTAGGTGTATTTGTTTTAGAAAATATAAGGTATTTCCATTAGTTAGTCATGTTAAAGGTCAGTATATTCACTAGCAAAGTAGCAAACTAAGCGTTAATTATTTCGTGTCTCGGTATTAACATTAACCTAATATTTTCTAGGATAAAGGGCAAGTCACCTTTGAGGATAAATGGCCTTCTATGCGTCCCATCGTACTGAAATTGTTAAAGCAAGAGCCGGTAACACAAACAGAATGGCAAGATTTGTTCGGAGCAGTGCATTCTGTGTGCTTATGGGACGAGAGGGGACCCTACAAACTGAGAGACGAGCTGCAACATGACATAATGATGTATATTAAACAGGCGCAGGCACGGGTATTGGCACAGCGCGAAGATCAAGCATTGTTGAAGGCATATATCGCTGAATGGGGCAAATTCTTCACCCAGTGCAACTACCTGCCTACACCATTTCGACAGTTGGAGAACTCTATTAATAATATTAGTAAAGTAACAAGTACCAATTCATCAAATTCGCAAAAAAAGAACAATAATAACAACATAGAGGATAGTCTGGTGCGTAAATTGATGTTAGATTCATGGAATCAGAGCATATTTGTTGATATCAAACAAAGACTTCAAGATTCTGCAATGAAACTGGTGCAGGCTGAGAGGAATGGAGAATCTTTTGACTCGCAACTTGTTATTGGAGTTAGAGAATCGTATGGTGAGTCCTATGTCTAATGGTATTTTCAGGTTTTCTCAATACTTTTTTCTAAAATAATTTGTTAATATTAAGTTATATTTCAGTGAATTTATGCTCAAATTCAGTGGATAAGCTGCAAATCTATAGAGAGAATTTTGAAGCCGCCTACATGCAGGCAACAGAAGAGTTCTACAAATTGAAAGCAAATGAGCATTTGTTGGCTAATGGAGTTCAGTCATACATGAAGTATGCTGATCAAAGATTGAAAGAAGAGGAGGCTAGAGCTCATAGATATCTGGAGCCTGGTAGTGGCAGTGTGGCTGCTCTTACTCAGTGTTGTGAAAAAGTTCTCATTGGGGAACACCTTCCCACTCTACTAGCTGAAAGTGCACCTCTGATTAAAGCTGGTGAGACTGAAAAACTACAACTCATGTTTAGACTTCTAGACAGAGTGCCTGAAGGAGTTACACCAATATTAAGAGACTTGGAAGCACATATAGTCTCAGCCGGCTTAGCTGATATGGTAGCTTCAGCTGATATCATAACATCAGATTCAGAAAAATATGTGGAAAGATTGTTGGATCTGTTTAAGAAATTCAGTACTCTAGTAAAAGATGCTTTTATGGATGATCCACGATTCCTAACTGCCAGGGACAAAGCATACAAATGTGTAGTCAATGATACCACAGTTTTTAAATTGGAACTTCCCTCATCTGCTCTTCTTCGTGGTGGTAAGGGTACAGCTCCTGAAAGCAAATGTCCTGAACTTCTTGCTAATTACTGTGATATGTTGTTACGAAAGACTCCATTAAGTAAACGATTAACTACAGAGCAAATAGAATCCAGGCTGAAAGATGTATTGTTAGTTTTGAAGTACATTGAAAATAAGGATGTGTTCATGCGTTACCACAAAGCACATTTAACAAGAAGATTGATATTAGATTCCAGTGCTGATTCTGAAAAGGAGGAAGACATGGTAGAGTGGTTGCGCGAAGTTGGTATGCCTGCAGATTATGTAAACAAACTGGCACGCATGTTCCAAGACATCAAGGTCAGTGAAGATCTGAATACTCAGTTTAGAGCCGACACAACGAGACATGATGCCATTAATATTAAGATTCTGAATGCTGGAGCTTGGGCTAGAGGCTCAGAGAGAGTAACAGTTAGTCTTCCCTTAGAATTAGAAGACTATATTCCAGAGGTTGAAGAATTTTATAAGAAAAAACATTCAGGTCGTAAACTGCAATGGTACCACCATATGAGTAACGGAACTATAACTTTTGCTAACTCAGTTGGTAGATTTGACCTTGATGTCACTACTTTCCAAATGGCAGTCTTGTTTGCTTGGAATCAAAGGCCTATGGAGAAAGTTACATATGAGAACTTAAGACTTGCCACAGAACTCCCTGATCCCGAATTAAGGAGAACTTTATGGTCTCTAGTTGCTTTCCCTAAACTGAAAAGACAATTGTTATGCTATGGACCTCTTGTGCAGAATCCTAAAGATTTCACCGAAAACACTACATTTTGGGTGAACCAAGAATTTGCTCTTGTTAAAAACGGTAAGCCTCAACGTCGCGGGAAAATTAATTTGATTGGCAGGCTGCAGTTAAGTACTGAGCGCTCTCAAATGGAAGATAATCACTCTATTGTGCAATTAAGAATTTTGAGAACCCAAGAAGCGATTATAAAAATACTGAAGATGCGAAAACGCATTACCAACACTGCCCTGCAGGTAATTAAATTCCTTTTGTTTTTATCCAAGTAAGGCATAGGTTTCCCAAACATAGGCAAGATAAAAAAATTTCAGAAAAAAAAACGATAAAAATTATTTAGGTGTAGTCTTAGAATAATAACGCATAGAATGATAGTTTCATATCAAACGAACTGTCACAAGTGAGGCAAAAATCGAATTCATGTAGGCTAGTTTTAGTACCTAGTAGGTTAATTTTCGGTTTTAGTGAATATTTATATAAAAATACAATTGAAATGCGTTACTTCCTTGTGGAATGTGATGTTAGTGTCTATTTTATTTTTGCCTGTTCTGTTTTTACACCCATTTACCGCACATTTCGTCATTTTTAGCAAAAATTTTTGAGCTGTTCGTGGTGCAATTTGACCTTGAGCACTGACAGCCCGCCCGCTCGTGTAGGCCCTTTGGGAAGCCTCTAACTTGCCTTACTTAGCGTGCGCGGGCTAGGTTTCTATGCGTTATTATTCTAAGGGTGTAGTGTAATTAATTTATATAGATAATTCAGGTATATTTTTTCAAATGCAGTAGCATCCCCTGGACAGCATCAACTTTTTCAAATTGCTTCTGAAACCCTTACCGCCCTTTAGGACTCTTCAGTGCTGACTGGGAGAGAAATCAGTTACTACCTTGAATCATATTACGCCCCAGTATATGAGGGAAGGTTAAAACTTTCTTTACATGGACATCACTTTGTCGCTTTGATTGTCATCAATGCTAAAACCATTAATTACACTGCTGCTCAGTAGTTTTTTCTGCTGATATCTCTAATACTAAAAAACGAAATTTCACATGGTTTTGGGACATGAAAATTTACTTTATTTGTGTCACAATTATCTACAACTATTTGACATTAAATAGTACATTATTTTTCCAGTAAGGTACTTTAGAGGAGATTATCTAAAAACAGTATCCATGTAGATAATGTTGCCTCACATTATTGCGACAGCTTGTAGGTTTTGAATAGAAGAACAGCCCTCTTCTACATTCATTTTGATTATAGTGAGCTGCGCGAGCATGCCTGCGTGACTTCAGCCAATTCTCTGTTGGGCTAGTAGTGCCTTAGGTGAACTGCCCCGGGTGTACGACCAGCACCCGCCCTATTTTCCAGATAGGTACCGGAGTTGGTAGGCACGCTCACTTCCTTCCCGCGAACAATTTATATATATATGTATGTATGTATGTATACATGTATAATGTAAATTCCTTGCAGAGCGAACTTGTGGAGATATTGAAGAACATGTTCCTACCATCTAAGAAGATGATAAAGGAGCAGCTGGAATGGCTGATCGAACATAAGTACATGCGCCGTGACGATGAAGATATAAACACTTTTATATACATGGCCTAGAAGTTCTTCTCCACTGTTGTAAATGAAATGAACAAAATCAAATAAATTATTTACCGAAATATAAATTTTTCATTTTTAATTCGTCATAACTGAATTGTTGGAAATTCTAACTGCATTTCTGTCTATCTATGGTTGCCCGTATTCAATCGCATTTAATTAGCAGAATCACATGTTATTACACTAGTATAATATGACTATGCTTAGAATAAGTATGTAATTTTTGTTTTGTCTAAATACATGACGATTTTTACGTTTTAATATATTTGGACGCGGCTGTACTCAAACGTAATTGTCTTTTTTTTTAAATGAATCTGCTTTTTAATGTGCTAAGTCGTAAATTAAATTCTACACTAAAAGTTATTTTTAACCGACTTTAAAAAAGGAGGTTCTCAATTCGACTGTTTTTTTTATGTATGTTACTCGATAATTTGTGAACCGATTTGACGATTATTTTTTGTTGGAAAGAGGGTACCTAAGATGTGGTGGTGATTTGAAGAAAATATTCCACCTCTAAGGGTTGTAGGGGATGAATGACTTTTGAGGTCGGTTTTTTTAGTACTCTGCTGGTTTCTTATACAAATATCAAGAAGCATTAAAATCGAAATAATTTCTTTTTCATTAAGTGTCTTAAAAAATTTTCATGTGCGACCCCGCATTTGCACTCAATTGTAAAAACTTGTCTAACTAACAATCTAATAAATATTGAATTCTTCGTGCTAAGAAATCGACGTGTCTGCTACAGTAAGATTAGAATGGTCTTGGACACGACAAGATATTTGTCGGCTCTAGCTACGAAAACATGTTGCAGACGAGAAAATGATATATGTATGTATACACAGATGCGAATGCTTTCGGGCTAAGTCTTCCAGGTAGCTGTCGTTTTACTACCGACTGTGGGAAGAAATATGCTGTTGTATATGTTGACTACTAAGCAACACCCGTTAAAGCGCATATAATAGGGGTTAAAGTATGAAATTGCCGATTTGTACTGAAAATC
>NW_020654295.1:0-11540 GCF_003589595.1 Hyposmocoma kahamanoa
CGTATATTTGTTTTTTCAAACAAACCGACGTTTCGGGCCCTTTACAGTCAACCGTGGCCATGGGACCTGTAAAGGGCCCGAAACGTCGGTTTGTTTGAAAAAACAAATATACGCGATTTAAATCCGGAAAAATAGTTTCATTCCGTAAACGTTGTTGGATAAAGTGTCGTATCCGAATCTGAATGGAACGTTTAACTCGGAATGTTCTGGATAGCTCGGAAAGCGCCCTTCGATTCGAGAACGATGTCCAATCCAATTCCGCTAAAATATCGAAGAGTTCTTCAGTTCAGAAATTAAGCTTGCGTCACGGACCACACTGGCGTAGTGTTCATTGGAGGTGTCGAGATGCTTAAGTATCTTTCCCCTGCGGTTCTCTATTAATACGTAATTGTAAATAGTATATTTACTAATTGTTAAAACTGTTTATCCAATACAATATATGACTCAAGAACAAATTTATAGCTGTAATCAATTCACGTGAATAAGCTGATAATTTATCTAAAACACGTTTATCGATAACTAGCACCAGAGATAATATCTCACCTATGTTACTCAAAATTTATTTCTTAGGAGCGTACAAGCTGCGCGACTGAGCATATAGCATTTACAGCGTGCATTAGAACGTTCTGTCCAAAAGAAGAACACGGAGCTGTGGTAACCGTGCATGAAGGTTCACCTGATGGAAAATGGCGGTGAGGTCGACAAGGTGAGGTCGTGCGATGGAGCATGCACACCCAAATTAATACTATTCACTCTCGTCTTGAAAAGGCCCAACCTTCAGGGAATAAGTCTGTAGACAGGGAATTCCACTCCATAGCCGTTCGCCATACAAATGTAGAAGCGAAACTGTTCGTGCGAATCTTTGGATTATCCACAACATAGGTCTAGTCGAACCTACGTCTGGTTCCCAGACAATGAAGTCTCTTAACGCATTTCAATAGTTGAAGTCTTTTCTATAAAGCTTTTGAACGATTGAATGTAGGTGCGTTTAGCCGAGTATGTAAAAGAGGATTTTATTAAGTGTGTCAAGATTTTTTGTTACAAATATAGAATGGGAAGACATTGGTTATCTACAATATTAGTCGATAGAGTTACAAGAATTGGAGAGGATGTAGGTTATATTTTTCTGTATCTAATGGAGCAATGAACGTATTTGATGTAATTCCACTTATTTACTTACTAAGTTCTATGAGGGGTACGATTATGCGACCCCTTTTTTTTTCTATATCTGTGTATGCGACCGAGGTCGTTGAAACAAATAATTTATGATAAAATATTTCATAGGTATAATAGCAAATTCGCGGTACTCGCTTATCTTATATCCCAATCATAAACGGATAAACAATTTTCTATCATACCACGTATTATTGTTTATAAGTCATACATAATCAAGACATAAGATTGCTTTCATGTATGCGTAAACTATTAGGTAATATTATTATTGGCGTTACGCTATAAAGATTGGCATGGACAATTCTGGCCAGGGAAAGACAAAAATGATGCATTCGAACAGTGGCG
This sequence comes from Hyposmocoma kahamanoa, assembly GCF_003589595.1. NCBI lineage: Eukaryota > Metazoa > Arthropoda > Insecta > Lepidoptera > Cosmopterigidae > Hyposmocoma > Hyposmocoma kahamanoa. The sequence goes on from NW_020654295.1 coordinate 1,519, forward strand.
TAGCGTGCAGATGGGGCCGTGGCTCCAAAATTATTTCTTTTTACTTAAAATTAGAAAACGATGTCCTGAACAACGCCAAGGTGGCGAAGGCAAATGAACATAAGACCACAATGGAGCCGAACATGTCTGAACGAAGAATTTTTGTAATCTTGAAAATGGAGGAAGCAGCAACCTTTTGCTGCTTCCTGGCCCCGGGCGGTAGAAATCGACGTTTTTTTTGTTATATATTATGTAGGCAGCAAATACGGCCCACCTGATGGAAAGTATCCACCGTCGCTTATGAACACGTGCAACACCAGAGACGAGCGCGTTGCCAACCCTTTAGGACCCTTCTCAAACCCAAACCCTTTTGAAGGACTACGTGCTGTTTTCCTGCGGGAAAAGTTTTTCCAAAAAGTTCATTCCACAACCTAATTGGACGTGTGAGGAATCTCCTCTGAAACCGTACAGTACGAGATCTCGAGACTCCCTGCCGGTGGCGAGCGGAGCGATGATAAAATGTTGCTGTTGGCATCATGTCAAACAGTTCTTCAAAACTTTAGCCATTGTACAGGCGATAGAACAGACATAGGGAGGCAAAGTATCTCCTCGAAGACGGTTCAATATCGTCTGTAAGCACAGGATCGTCAACAATTCTCATAACACGTCTTTGAACCACGTCAAAGGGCCCTAGCTGGCATCCAGGAGATCCCGCTCAAAGATGGCAGCAATATTCCATGTGGGGACGGACTTGTGACTTATAAAGCAGCAGTCTCTGCTCCGAAGTGAAATACCGCTTAGCCCTGTTAAGCACACCGAGCTTTTTGAACGCCAGCTTCACTTTACCATCTAAATGACTACGGAACGGCACAAGAGGTGTCGACACCAAGGGTCTCGATGCTCTTCGAGATATTTAATGGTTTGTTCTGAAACTGAAGATCTGCAGCACGCTACGCTACTACATTCGAAATGTGGTGCTGGAGACGGATGCTAAGAATGCCTTGGACCGACAAACGTACCAATGCGTCAATCCTGTCTCGATTTCGAATTACATGACTCGATGACATATGATGCTCAGAGGCGATGAAAATTTGGAGAAACTGATCGTAGTTGAAAACACGGAAGGAAGGAGAGTACGAGGTCGTGTGCACCAACGAAATGGATCGACCAAGTGTAAGACTCGTCGTCCCCCAAATTTTGCACAGTCGCTAGAGACACGCTGGATAGAAATAGATGGACGCAGAATCTGCCTCCATCCAGCTTACCACAATTCTCAGAAACGAGGGAACGACTAAAAAGAGAGATGAAGATAGTTCTATAGTTCTTAGGATGAACTCGATAAATATAAGAGATTTTAAATCTGAAAAATATATTTAAATTCCATTAATTCGTATTACATATCTGCAGTATGTCAGCTTCACATGTGTGTCATCCAAAATGTGGAATGGCCTGCCTCCTCCGGTAAAGGCAATTTCAAAGATCTTCGACTGCTGACTGTTCCTCACTTTATATTTACGAAACTGCCGTGTATGTCCAAACGCACCCACAATTGATTTTGATTGATTTTAAATATCTTTATTTCAAAATAAACTTAAAAATAATACAAAAAGATCTTATTCTATTTGTAAACAAACATAATGTTTTATGTAACTTAGGCTACACACCTTTCCGAACACATAGGATAAGAAATAATAAACTACTCAGATCATCGTTTACCAGATAGGAATATGATAACAACACAACAAGTAGTTTAGAGAACCACATATATATAAAAACATGAAGTGAGAAACGAAACAGTCAAACGTAATATTTATATTCATTTATGCAAACATGTGAAATTAGTGTATTAATCGAAAGAAAATAACAAAATATAATTAAATAATATGATGAGGGTATCAGTACAAAAAAATAACTATTGAGCTTGTTGAGAAACATCAGTTGCCTAGAAAATAGTGATGTGGTAACTTGTACCTGTTATACGTACTACGAAAACCTAACGTACGAAACCTGCTTTTACCGATAGCAGATATTAGTGTATTATGATGTGTAGGATTTTTATGTAAATAAAATTTTTTTGAATAATTAAGAATAAAATCTTTAATAGGTGGATAGTTAATGCGTTTATGAAGATTTTTTAAATTTGTTTTGAATTTAGTATTGTAGGCTATTTTGATTGCTTTATTTTGTACGATTTGTAGCTTTTGGTATTTTGAGTCAGGTATGCTGCTCCAAACCGGTGCTGCATATGTTAGACAGGGTCTGACAAGAGTGGAGTATATGTATAATTTTGTTTTAGAGCTGAGAATGGATTTCCGATTCAAGACCGGATGTAGGGCATTTAGAGCTTTAACGCCTTTTGAGATCAGTCTATCAGTATTAGAAGACCAATTTAGTTTATTGTCCAGTAGTATGCCTAAGTATTTAACAGACTTACTCCAAGGCACGTGGTAGTCGTCAAGTACGACTGTCCTAGTCGGGAACGCACGTTTTCTAGTAAATATAATACCTTCCGTTTTGGATGAGTTTAATTTGAGTTTCCATTTTGTGAAATAAGCACTCAGTAGGTCTACAGATAGTTGAAGGCGTCCTATAACTATATGGAGGTCTTTGGAAGAGGTGTAAGAAGCTGTATCGTCAGCATATATGGCTAGATTTGTATGAGGTTGCTTAGGTATGTCATTTAGAAATAGAATAAAAAGGTAAGGACCCAGGATTGAGCCCTGAGGGACTCCAGCGGAAATCAACTTGGGAGTGGAACATGAGTCACCTACATGTACAGAAATGGATCGATTTTGTAGGTAGCACTGGATTAACTTAACCAAATTTAAATCAATGCCAAATAATATCAATTTATGCAGTAAAGCGTCATGCCAGACAGTGTCAAAAGCCTTTTCTATGTCTAAAAGGATCATTCCTGTGGATTCACCTAAATTTAACGCATGTGAGATGTGCTCAGAAACTCTTGCAAGTTGTTGAGTGGTAGAGTGCATTTTACGGAAGCCAAACTGTTCAGGCATAATTAGGTGCTCAGTGGCTTTAGACAGGCGAGTAAGAATTATGGATTCTAACAATTTAGCCAGGCCGGGTAATAAGCTGATTGGACGATAATTGGTGGGAATGCTTGCATCTTTGTTTAGCTTTTTAATAGGAATAACTTTTGCCAGTTTCCAAGAAGAAGGAAAGTAACACAAATGTAGACAACCATTAAATATTTTAGTGAGCTGCACTACGCATTTCTGCGAGAGGTTTTTAAGTAGTATGTTATTAAGATTATCTACACCCGGAGCCTTTCGGTTTTTCAACTTCTTCAATAGGACACGGATTTCATTAGGCCGAACAGGAAAGCAAATCTCAAAGCGATCAAAAGTTTTTAGACTTTCAAGAGATGTACTTATATCAGAGAGAACAGCTGGATCGGTAGCCCAGTGTCTAGTAAGGTTTGTGTTTCCAATAAACGCTTCTGCTAAAGCTTCGCATTGTTCTAATGTTGTGGAAGATTTCGTGCCGTCGGATTTGACCAGGGTAGGAATGCTTGAAGGTTTATAATCAATTGATTTCACTAGACGCCAGAGATCAGTAGTAGGATTTTCAATTTTGGACAATTTTTCATTCCAGACAGTATCATTGTGATACGTTATTTTAGTTTTAATCACATCTCGAAGCATGTTTGCTTTCGTTGCAAGTAACCTTTTCGTACGTGGGTCTTGTTCCTTGATAGCAAGTCTGCGTAACCTATTTTTACACTTAATGATATATTTGATACGCCTAGGAAGTTTAGTAAAGGTAGTAGACGAAACTTTGGGTACACAAGAATTTCGGGCGTCGATAATAGTATTTGAAAGATGATCTATAGTAGAGTTGATTTCCGATATAGTGCTAAGTGGAGACATGCTCAAGGAAATGTGCTGATCTAAGTAGGCTCTGTACTTAACCCAGTCAGTTTTACGGTAATTAAAAGTAATAATAGACTTGCGCTCAATTATACCTCCAATTTCAAAGGTTACGGGAAGGTGGTTTGAAGAAAGACAAGTTAGTGCACGAGGTTCGGCAAGAATGCAAACTTTACGAGTTAAGAGTACGTCAGGTGTAGACGGAGTACGAGTGATGTCATAATGAGCCAGAGTAGGCGTTCTAGGGGCTAGTATGTCATAGTCGCTGTTAATCATGTGATGAAAAAGAACATCACCATGTAGGTTAGAAACAGAACAATTCCAATATTGATGTTTAGTATTAAGATCACCCATTATTAGTACCCTGGGACTAAGTGAAAACAATATATCCAAATCGCTAGACAACAATGGGAGATTAGGAGATTGGTAAACGGATATAACGGCAACACTATTGTCGGAAAGATTAAGTTGTAAGCCAACACATTCAAGATTGTGGGTTTTTGGGATTTTGAGTTGAGTGTGTGTTATATTGGACTTGATTAAAATGGCAACACCTTGACCACGTCCTTCCATGAGCTTGTCTTGACGGTAGCAACTATAGCCAGGAGTGGCCAGAAATGTATTTGAGGAAATTCTGGTTTCATTAATTGAAATAATGTCAGCTGAAATATCACTCACCAGATCCAAAAGCTCTGTTATTTTTGTACGGATACCATCGGCGTTCCAGAATAAAACACGTAAACTTTTAGACTCAGACATACTGACCAAGATGTCTTAAGATCAGTATTACTTTATCCATCATGTTGTCACATAAGACAAATTGACTTTTGATGGATTTTATGGTCATTAAAATAGCCAGCATGTCGGTAGTATTTTGATCCTGATTAGTCTGAAGAGGCGAACACGTAGGAATTTCTAATTTGGCACCAACAACGTTACTCCAAGCACGTCCATCCACTTTGTTGGACATTGTGACTTTAACATTTTTTTGTACTTCTTTGTTCTGTTCTTGTCTGGCACGGATAGTATTTAGGTATTTTTGCCGTTCGGTACATTGGCGATAATTGGCAGGGTGGTTTTCATTGCAGTTACAACATTGTGCGGGCTGGTTGCGATCCTTCTTAGGACATTCCGAGGTTAGATGAGACTCCGTACATTTGACACAGCGTGGAGATAAATTGCAATTTTTAGAAGAATGACCAAATCCTTGACATCGAAAACATTGTGTACCATATAAGTTATTAGGGTGATATTTGCGGATTTGAACAATACAGTTGCTGATATATTTGATTTGACGAAAACGGGAGACATCACTACCAGCAGGGAGCTGTACTATGAAGGGTGGACTTGCTGCTTTCTTCTCGGGGATTCTCATTTTATGAACAATAGTATCACTGAATCCAATTGCATCTAATTCTTCTTTCAAATGGTTTTCCATGTAATCTGGCAATCCAAATATCACTACTTTTGCCATTCTCTCATCTTTCCGGCAGAAAGTATGATAAGGAATGTTTTCAGATCGCAAACCTTCCTTTAGTGCCTGATGACTTTCAGGAGTGTAGGAGATGACGGCAATTTTGTTCTTACCTTTGTACAGGAGATGAAACTGTTTCGTATATCTGCTAATGAGCGTTTTGATGTATTCATGAGTCCAATCATTTTTAATTTCCAGAAATATAGGAGGAATGTGTCCAGATTTCTTCTTCGTAGTAGAGGCGTCGTGAAAACGCTGAGCAGCTGGACCAGTTGAGTTTTCACCAAGCAGAGTGCTGAAGCGATTGCTCGTCTTTATAGTTCCTGAGGTTACTTTTTCGGTAGGGCGCACAGTACGCTTCGGAATTTTCCATTCGCTTGTGTCGACAGGGCCCTCTAGGGGCCGTTTCCCAATTGAATTTGACCTCGATAAAAAGCGCTCCATAGTATTCGTTACTCGTTTGTAACTATTATTAGGTAACAGGTAAACGTTCCCATGACTATGAAACGCAGATCAAGAGAACAAAAGAACACAAAGTAAATGTGTGCGTCCACTTCGAGCGCATACGACCCACAATTGTCCAAACTCTAAAGTCTCCCGATTTTTTGACGTTGTGAGACAGTCGCAAGGATTAAATCCACAACGTTTATCAAAAGCATTTCAATTGCTGTGCACTTGGATCGCAACACGAGGACTACTCTGTACAATGAATCGTATCGCTAGCGTCGCTAGAGTTGCTATTATTATTTTTTTATGATACCAAGTGTCGGAACGAACAAGTCGTATGTCTGGTGGTAAGTGACACACACGCCTGTCCATAACAGTTGCAGTGCCACTCAGAGCTTTAAATCACACAGATCTGAGGGCACTGTCACTGCGCCCGTCACCCTGAGACATAAGTTGACAAGTTCCATGTCCCAGTAATTTCACCAGCACCCCTACCCTTCAAAACCGGAACGCAGTACTTCTCTGGACGAACTCTTTCACAAGGAGCTCTAATGCCAGTAAGGTGCTCTACTGCTATTAACTATAGTATTTAATAATAACAACGTGCTTGACACCATTTACCTAATCGCAATCTAAGAAATTGAGTACCAGAGCAACTCCAAATTCACTCTGGGACTACTCTGGACACCCAGAATACCAGAACCCGATGCCACATCATACAGCGCCCACAATGCAAATGGTTGGGTCACATAGGTCGTCACAACGCAATGCAGCATTTTTGCAACAGCATTACGATTGTAATTTTTGTAATTGTGGCGCAGTTGGATTAATTACAACACGAGTGACAACGGTCTGTGAAATTAGTGGAATCGCTTTCGTCGTGCTCCTGATGGTAAGCTACACGCCTGTCCATAATAGTTGCAGTGCCACTCGGAGCTTTAAATCGCAAAGCTCTGAGGGGCACTGCCACTGCGCCCGTCACCCTGAGATATAAGTTGACAAGTCCCATGTGCCTGTAATTTTACCAGCACCCTTATCCTTCAACACCGGAACACAGTAATGTTGACATTACTGCTTGACGGCAGAAATAGGTAAGGTACTTCCTTGGACAAACTCTTTCACGAGGAGCTTCTCCTGCTGCTAAATGTGTACCTGCAGTAATTACTCATTCGAAGTTTTTCAATTGTCACCATATCACAAATAGGTGGACGGTGCCTATGTAATATATTCGGTAGCGAGTACGCGGTTTAATGAACATAGATTGATATACATTGTAATTAAATAAAATTGTACGTATGTGGATTATTAGGTAATTGACCCCATTAAATGTGAATTGGACACAATTATACATGGTGAGTTCTAATTTTCAAGAGGTGACGTAACACGGAACAATATTTCTTAATAAAACCAAGCCAACCAATCTTTATTGAAAGGTAAGCAAACTAGATTTGAAATCGTCATAATTATTAAATTCTACTGCTCATCCGTAAATTTGTAAATAAACGTTTCAATCTACACATTTATTCATTTACAATATGAAAAATAAGGTCACTATTATAATCTTCAACAAAATATATATTTTTAACTTATAACTATATATTCTTATAAAATTTTTTATTCTTAATAAATTAAATGCGACATTTTTCTTTGAGATACAGACGATTTTGAGATTTTCTTTCCTTATAACGATCAGAAGTTATTAAAAAATACTCACCCTATGATGTTCCAAGTGATACTTCTTGAAACTTATGGAGATTGGTATACCGATGGGCAGATTTGCGAAGAAACCGAAAAGCCTATTGTGAAGTGGTCGATTGTGGCCGAATGCCAGGTTGTGTGATATTTCATGGATCGCTAGAATAAAACAAAAACAGATTATCATATAACCATTATAACCTACTATGTGTTTTAGGATTTGTGCGTCGCGATAAAACGCTACATAGTGCGTCAAAGCGCGACATAGCTCATCAAGATAACAAGCAGCAATGGACGACTCCGAAAAAGAGAAAGAATAGAAATCGCCAACTACCGCTTATATTTTAACCAATTTTTTTTTTCATGAAGGTTTATGGCCCGGTTACAATTCTTTTTGCCAATTTAACCAATCAGGAGGCAGTAGAGCGTTTGAGTAGCATTATATTTGATAATTTAATTAGCAAAAATACGTTCCTTTTGTAAAACAAATTTAGCGAGTACCAAAAGCAACAGAATTTTGATTTAGTAACTAATAACCTAACCTCCGGTTAAAAAAACCGACCTCCAAAGTCATTCATCCCCTAGTTTGCCACCCTTAGAGGTGGAATATTTTCTTGAAATTTAAATGGGACCACATCTGAGGTACCTTCTTTCCAACAAAAAGAATCATCAAAATTGGTTCACAAATGGCGGAATTATCGCGTACACATACATACAAAAAAAAACATACAGACGAATTGAGAACCTCCTTCTTTTTTTGAAGTCAGCTAAAAAGAGCGCCTTTGTGATATGGTTCATGAAATAATAATTATCAGATTAAAGTACAGGTACAAGTAGAAAAAACTATTTTCAATGTTATTAGAAATCGGAATCATTTAAAATAAGCTCCGCCCACGTCACTTGTATGATTGCTCGCTTGCAGCTGCTTGCGTCATTCGCTAGATGGCGTGATTAAAGTTTTATGAAATATTGCAAAGGTGTAGTGCTGGAAGAGGGGTCCGAAACCTCAAGGTTATTTGCCCGGGCAAGCGCCTTAAAAATTTTTGATTCACAAGTCACACGCACAATTTTTTCTTTATTTCTTTTTATAACGCGTCTCTTATAGAATCTTATTATTTTTTAAATGCGTAGTTTGTTAAAAAAAATCTCTACACACAATATGTCTAAAACAAATATATAAGTGTAAACAGCTGTCTAACATTTTGCACGGATTTTTTTTTCCAAATTACTAAGTTAGACCGTTATTGTACAGTTGTTCAGCTTCGTATATAGAATATAAGGGTTTTTGGTTCAATATTTTATTTTTAAAAACTGTACAGACTTCATTGGAAATACTTAAACGATTATTAATTCTAATACAAAGGAAATTCAATACAAAATCACTTGGTCACTATTTTGCCAAAGCCTAAAATCGCTACCGACTCATTTACATGACTGCGAAAGTGACAGCGAGTACATTTGGGTGCGTTTGAGTGCATTTCAGTGCCTCTGAACTTCTCTGCCAACGAATTCTTCAGTGCCAACGAATGCCGTTGAGTACCCTTAAGTGCCTATACCCAAAAGCACTCGCTGGCACTCAAAGGCACTCGCGTGCACTCAAAGACACTCAAAGGCACTCGCGGGCACTCAAAGGCACTTGATGGCACTCAAAGGCACTTGATGGCACTCAAAGGCATTCAAAAGCGCTCAAAGGCACTTGCGAGTACTCCCGGGCACTCAAAGGCACTCATATGCACCCAAAAGTACTCGCTGGCACTCGAAAGGACTCAAAGGCACTCGTTGGCACTCAAAAGCACTCGCCAGTACTCAAAGGCACTCGCGGGCACTCAAAGGCACTCAATGGCACTCAAAAACACTCAGAGGCACTCGCAGGCACTCACGGGCACTCAAAGGCACCCAAAAGCATGCACTGGCACTCAAAGGCATTCGCTGGCACTCAAAAGCACTCGATGGCACTTAAAAGGACTCAAAGGCAATGAAAAGCATTCCTGGCTCTCGCGGGCACTCACACTCGTGGGCACTCAAAGGTACTCGCGGCAGTGTTGGGCGTTAATCAATTAAATTTCAATCAATAATTCAATCAGATTAAAAAATCAATTCAATTGAAATCAATTGCAATTAAATCAATTGTAAAATGTTGAGTGTGTGCGTTATTTATTTATTTATTTATTTATTAAATTGCGACGCGTCGCAATTGATTTAATTGCGATTGATTTTAATTGCAATTGAATTTAGTTGCAATTGATTTCAATTGAATTGATTTTAATTGCAATTAAATTTGCAATTAAAATCAATTCCGGCCGGTTGGGGGCCCCGGTTGGGAACCCCGCTTGGGGGCCCCGGTTGGGAACCCGGTTGGGGGCCCGGTTGGAAGCCCCGGTTGGGGACCCGGTTGGGGACCCGGTTGGGGGGCCCGTTTGTGGGGCCCGGATGGGGGCGCCCGGTTGAGGCCCCCGGTTGGGGGCCCGGTTGAGGGCCCCCGGTTGGGGTTCCGGTTTGGGGGCCCCGGTTTGGGGGCCCCGGTTTGGGGGTCCGAT
>NW_020654295.1:11640-12066 GCF_003589595.1 Hyposmocoma kahamanoa
GGGGGGGGGCCGGTTTGGGGGCCCCGGTTTGGGGGCCCCGGTTTGGGGCCCCGGTTTGGGGGCCCCGGTTTGGGGGCACCGGTTTGAGGGCCCCGGTTTGGGGGTCCGGTTTGGGGGGCCCGGTTTGGCGGCCCCGGTTGGGGACCCGTTTGGGGGCCCGTTTTGGGACCCCGGTTGGGTGGCTCAGGCTCCTTAACTGGCTCCTAACCGGACCCCCAACCGGGGGCCCCACCCGGGGCCCCCCAACCGGGCCCCCAACCGGGCCTCCAACCGGGCCCCCAACCGGGCCCCCAACCGGGCCCCCAACCGGGCCTCCAACCGGGCCCTTCAACCGGGGCCCCCAACCGGGCCCCCAACCGGGTTTCCAACCGGGGCCCCAACCGGGGCCCCAACCGGGCCCCCAACCGGGCCCCCCAACCGGACCCC
>NW_020654296.1:0-1355 GCF_003589595.1 Hyposmocoma kahamanoa
TCAAACCATGAAGATTCTATGAAAATTCAAAGAACCTATTGCAATAACACGGCAATTTCATACTTTAACCCCTAATATATTAAATATTCGTCGTTAGTAATCACCTAGTAACTCTGTGGGCCCCATGAGCCCTAACCACAGCTTGACAACGACGTGGCATGCTTCGTATGATTCTCCGAATATCTTCTTATGAAACTCGCTCCCATTCTTCGTTGAGGTGTAATAGGACGCTTCTGGATGTGCCTGTCAACCAAACCTCTTGTCTCCAACCAAGTCACAAATTTATTCATTCCGATTTAGGTCGGGGTTATGGAAGGCCACTCCATTATACGGATTTCATGACGCCACAAATAATCTGACGTGATGGCTGCAGCACGTGGCTGTGCATTAAAAGAAAATCTGGGCCGATACCATATGATGCGGACAAAACATGATCTTCGAACACGTTTTCTATGTAGATATGCTTGAGCACACAACCGCTCGGGAACAACGAGATGTGCGCGCTCGTCCAAACTAACTCCGCCCCAAACCATCACATAGCCACATACAAATTTGTCATATTCCTGGACTACCATCGCAACGTGTTAGACGTAATCGTGATTTGTCAGTAAAAAGCACTGGCCTCCAATGTCGAAGTTGCCAATTATCATTTTGCACGAACCGTGTCGGCGAGCTTGTCTATGTTGAATAGTTAGACGCACAGACCGGACTGGTCGGCGTGATTTCAAATTGACTTGCATCAACCTATTTCTTACCGTCTGGTCGGAAATTTTTATATCAGTAGCCGTCCTTAGTGTATTTTCAAGATATCTTGCAGTTGTGGTGCGGTTACGTAAAGCACAGTTAACGATGTAGCGATCTCGCAAACGTGTGGTTTTTCTCTTCCGACCAGGGCAGAATAATACAATAAGAAAATCTTACAAAATAAGAAAGTCTTAAAATAATTTTAAGGCTCGTCAGGTATTTTGGCAGCCGCAAGAGCATCCTTATTTCCCGGGTTCACGAATCTTTCACTTTTTGGGTTGTCGACACTCATGTCGATATTAATTGTTACTTGTTAATCAAAAACATTGAAAAGATTGAAAATTGATTAATTGTTAATTGTGTTTGTATAATATAATTGTATAATAAGATATACGCGATTAAGAGGGAGCAGAGGAAAAATTCCTAATCTTCGATTTGATTTTAGAGGGGTATATCCACTTTAAAGTTAAAAATAAAATATTGTATGAGTAACTACACGATATATTCAAGCATAGACACTAATCAGAAACATAAAACAATAAAGTTTCCTCGATAGATAAAAATCACGAAATGACCTCTAATTTTCACATTTTTTCGATTTATCCTCGAAA